>NW_027176975.1:1785871-1793371 GCF_023349555.1 Cebidichthys violaceus | reverse complement strand
GAGCGATTTTGAGGTTAAGTGTCTTGCTCAAGGACACATTGACATGAGAGCAGGAACCGAACCGCTGACCCTCTGATTGAAAGGCGGCCCTGCTCTCCACTTAGTCACGGTCACCCCATGACGAGCCCAGATCTAAACCCTCGAGCTGACCTGAAGTTTTTGACGTGGTCCTCGACTCCGGTGAGGTTCACACAGTGAGTCAGAGCCTGGTTGTAGATCAGAGCCTGAGTGGACGAACCCCAGTTCACATCTAACAGGAAACACACACACACACACACACACACACACATAGTTATAGCTGTAGAGATGAGGTGACGACGTCTTGGCAGCCATCTAGTGGCCATTAGAGGAACTACATTATAAGGAACTCTACTCTAGCAAAGATAAAATGTGCGACGATGAAGTTCTCACCAGGTTTCTTGTAGCTGACGAAGATGTAGAGAGCGAGGACGATGAGCAGAGTGACCAGAGCCGCCCACCAGTTGATGACGAACATCACCACACAGCACAGGATGGCCCCGGCAAGAGACACCCACTTGTTGTAGTACTTGAAGCTGGGGCGCCACCCTGTGGTGACGGACGGGGAATAAAACCAAAACGAGCCGCTAATGTTATCAAATGGAAACAGACCACGATACAATGATTGATATCTTTATCTTTAATAAACTTCTTACTCATTAGGTTTTACTATACAACCGACACTTTAAACATTGTTGGCAAACTTGGCCAAACAAATGAAATACACATGCAAGTGTTGTAGTACTCTTTCAGTGATCAACAACAATGGTGGCAGCGCTACACTACTAGTTAGATAATAAATACCTCACAAAGACTTTTTTATTTACTACCAGGTGCACAGAAGTGTAACAAAGGTGACTTTTCTTTAGTCATCCTGGACCTAACAGACGTCCTAACAGGACAAAGGAAAGACATTTTTAATTTGGTAAAAGTTAAAGACCTTTTCAGGTCAACGCTAACGTCTCTAGAACTCAATTGAAGGTCTGATAAATCCTTTACCAAGACTGAATCATTGAGCACATTTACCCTCATTTTTCCTACTATTATTCCGAATATGACAATATTGTTGCTTGGACATTCTGAATCAGGTCTTATCCAAAATTCAGACATAAAGGAGATGCTGATATTCTGGTTTTAGGGGCATTCTCTGGACATGTATATACAGCACATTCAGAACACAAGTCTTCTGGTTGTAAGAAGAAACACAGGTGCTTTTACACGTAATGAAAGACTTGGATGTCAGAAGGTTATTGGACATTCGCAAATATCGCAACGCCGACCTTTTCAAGAAGGTGGTTGAAGGAATGACAGAGGGAGGCTGAGTTCACGCCGTCGAACAAGTCCAGCTTAGGAAGGAATATAGTCTCTTTTCGGATTAATGTCAACGTAAACGTCGTCAGTGAAATCGTGGCGTCGGTTCGCAGAGTTTACCTGGAGAGTTGGCCAAGGAGGCGTGGAAGACGGAGAAGTTGATCAGAGCGTACGAGGCCAGGAAGAAGTTGGAGATGATCGGAGCGATGATGTTCAACTGCGCTGAGAGGCAGCAACAGAGAGAGGTTCAATATTCAAGGAGCTTGACGTACGCTCGAATCATTCACAGAGTGAAACAAAAATGAAGGCGTGTGTTCGGAGCCTACCGATGAGGATGAAGGCGAGGCCGATGCAGAAGGTCAGGACGTAACCCCGGAGAGGCTCGTTGTTCTTCCCATAACCCTTTGCAAACACACCCAGCCCTGGATAGATGTTGTCCTTACACAGAGCCTACGAGCACAGCAGCTTTTATTCATTCATTCATTTCTTATGTCAGTTGTTCAGAAAGAGATTTGACGTTAGAACTGTTGGGGTGGAGATACAAGTACAGGCCTGTGTAGCGCTAAAGCTTTTTTTTGTTGTTGCTTTGATCTACCGTAATGTAGAGTGTAAAGTTTCTTCATTGATTTTGGAAATTTAATTTTTACCACAACTATAATTTCCGCTTTTCATATATACGGCTCCAACAATCAGTCACATTGCAGTTTACATTAATATGTGACAGAAATGTCATCATTTATCCGAACACACATTTTTGGGAAATTGTCAAAATTACGAAATGGCCAAACTTGCCAATGGCCAATTTTGTGACAGTGACCTCTGAGCACCAAATCCTAATAAGTTCATCTTTTAGTCCAAGTGGACGTTTGTGCCGAATTTGAAGTTCCCACGAGGCGTTCCTGAGATCTCGTGTTTCTATTAATCATTGACTTTTTTGTTTCGCCATTCACAGAAATACCCATTCGTTACTCATTCAGTCAGTATTTTATGATATGACTGATATGTAACATTTGTATTCATTGTCAGAGGTTCTATTCGTGTCTGTGTGAAGTCGTGTTGTTGTCGGTTTATCTTGTAATAAAGAAGATTTCATTTCTGACCTGGAAGACTTTGGGCGCGCTGACCAGCGAGGCCAGAGCCGACGACAGAGTGGCTGAAAAGATCCCTGCAGAGATCAGAGGACCGAAGCCCGACACCAGACTCAGCACCTGGACAACACACACACACACACACACACACACACACACACACACACATGACTCAAGTGTTTATTGGGTGAGTTGTTCAGTCGTCCTGCTCAGTAAGAAGAGGTTCTGAGAGGTTCAGGCTCATCAAGAGTCAAGTTTACCACAGTGCGACCTACGACTCCTTCCTTCCTGTTGGTTTGCTGGTACAGGTTCAAATTCTTCATCCGTCTTATGCACAACAATTACAGAGAAGCAGTCGCTGACCATTTAAATCCCTCAAACAAGCTAATTTAATTAATTAGAAAAATAAGATCATGTAAGTAAAAAACGAAATTAAAGTGTAAAAAATAGTGAAAGTACACATGATGGATACAATGTAACAGAAATAAAACATCAAACAAAACGAACAAATACAGGACTTTCACCCAGGAGACTGCTGTTCATGTCCCATCAGTCAACGCTTTTTATTATGCACCTTCCAAACTTTACTAACGCCAGTTACGTAATAAACGTTATTTTACGTTACTAACGTACTTGTTTCAACCCAAAACAACAATCTTTTATAAATCCTAACGAAGTAGATTGGCTTTGGAAGTAGACCTTAAAACTAAGGGAACTAATGTTGGAAGTTTATTTTGAAGTGCATTTAACGAATACCACAATCATTCGCTTTGGACAGTACCTCAGAGGTCTTAGATCTGACACATGACATCATATTTGTATTGCTGATTGAACTGAAGACAGCTCAAACAGAAACACCTCCCAGCGCTATGTGGCGTCAGTTAGCATGTGAGAGGACGAGCAACACACACACATGTTAGATTTGTTCACATCTGCTTCTCTGTCGGACAGATGTTTAGTAAAAACAGAGCAGAACTTTACAAAGAATTACAATAAAAGTGCAAGAGCTTCCGTCTGTAGCAACAGACAATGTCAGCGATACCAGTGTCAGTGAGCTTTGTGTCTCTGTGTGTGTGTGTGTGTGTGTGTGTGTGTGTGTGTGTGTGTGTGTTTGTGTGTCTGTGTGTGTGTGTGTGTGTGTGTGTGTGTGTGTGTGTGTGTGTGTGTGTGTAGGTGGATGTATTCAATGCTCTCATTCAGCTCTGGCTCCAGCCAGCGAGAACCTTGTGACTCAAAACAACAGTCACTATTATCACTGCTGCACTTTGTTTCTGAACATCACGCACACACACACACACACACACACACACACACACACACACACACGCACAGAGCAGGCATCTTGTATGACAACATGCAGAGAAACGAGCAGCAGAAACAAAACCTGCAGGTGTTTTTCTTTCGTGTGTTAATGTCAGTCAACAGGAAAAACTTCTACACTTGATATTCCATCTTTGTCATTAAAGCAGACATATAAGATACAATATACAGTATATATATATATATATGACCGTGGGTGACCATGGGTGACAGGGGTGACCGTGGCTAAGTGGAGAGCAGGGCCGCCTTTCAATCAGAGGGTCGGCTCCCCGGTCGGCTCCCCGGCTCCTGCTCTACTAGTCTCGTGTCAATGTGTCCTTGAGCAAGACACTTAACCCCAAAATGTCGCTGCGTCTACGGTGTGTAGATAGATATTGAATTGTAAGTCGCTTTGGATAAAAGCGTCTGCTAAATGACTGTAATGTAATATATATATATATAAAATAATTCTGTACTGTGATCGAATGAAGCATGAAAAACTAAAACAAATGGTTCTTTATACTAAAAACAATATAAACAGTAAGTATAAAGATTACTGAGACAAAATAGTCAGAAATAGAGTGAGAAAATATTACATCCAAAGATTCCAGGATGCACCAATCCATCATCTTCCGTCCTGATATTGACACCTGGTCCGATGCCGAGTACCGATCTAACACCAGTGTTTAATCAATAACCTTTTCAACAACTCTGATCCCGTCCGCTTCATGAAGGTTTTCTGAGTCCGTTACCTGGAAGTCGTTCATCAGGCCGTACTGACAGCCTCCCTCCTTGCAGATGGAGAAGTCGTAGCCCAGTGTGCAGGCGGCGTCGGTGCAGTTCACCGTGTCGCTCACCGTGTCGTTGTGGTCGCCGGTGGCGTCGCGGACGATGCAGGAGCCTGCGGGAGGAAATACCCAACGCATTTGTTAGGCTACCTCTGGTTTGGTTGCTGCACCATTTATCATCCCCACAGAACATTCAGCACGCATTGTTTTGGTTTTGTTTCATCACGTTTTCTTGTGTAGCATCAATGGACACAACTGCAGGTCATTGTGCAGAACGACATCAAATTATCCTTGAATCCTTGACAAAGCTGCATAAATGTAACTGCGTACATCTCAATATGTTTACCAGACATTTGACACCTCGAACTGTCGTCAGCGCGTCTGTGATCTTTATACGACGAGCTACAAATATCTACGAATCCAGGAAAATGGCAAATAAGTGAATAAGTGTACCTGCAGAGATGGTGATAGCCACGTAGGTGATTCCTGTGATGACGATGGCCAGCAGAGTACCTTTAGGGATCGCTGACTGAGGGTCCTAAAGAAGGAGATGATGATTCAAGTTTATTGTGTTCTCAGGAAGTTCACCTTGAGCCTCGAGCAGCGTCAAGACTTGATACCAAGCTGGAAGCGCTGTGTGTTTCTCAAAGTTAGGCTGAATTTCAAGGATGCTACGTTGTTGAATCCCACTGAAAGACTGTTCAACGTCCAAGACTGACGTTCAGAGGATTTTGAAGGATGTCCGCAGTTCGCCAAAATCTGTTTCTGAACATGTTTGAGGAATTGCCAATCGAGTTGCTGAATCTTCACTCATATTAGATCTCGAAGGCCTTTTTTGTATCAGGTTGTTCCGACTTTCATCAGTGAAATCAGAATGAGTGTAGACTTTGAAATGTGAAGCTCACCGTGAGGTCTCCGGAGATGTTGGCTCCGGCGAGGATCCCGGTGGCCGCGGGAAAGAAAATGGCAAACATCGAGAAGAACGTCTCCTCGTCTCTGAAGTCTGGACCCAGGTTCTCTAAAAAGATGGCGGCTGCGGGAGGAAAGAGCCAAAACAGAGAAACATATATGCGAGAAATTTAAATTCAAAGCCAAAGCCTAAAGGTTTGGATGAAACAAAGAGAGCGCCAACTGACAGTGGTAGCCGAAGAATCCTTTGGGCTCTTTGCTCTCCATGGAAATGAAGCTTCCTATGAAGTAGTTAGCGATGGCTGCCAACAGGATCACCAGGAGGACGATCTGAGCCTGATGGACAGAGAGACACAGAGAAAGGAAGACATGTGGAAGGAGTCAGGAACACTGTGGTAACTATCCCATTATTAGCAAGAACATTTGCCGATGTGTTTGTTAATAATTAGTTAATCATTTTAACTTTTTTCAATCCTAACTGGCAACGACAGGTGCCTCGTAGTCAAATTGTGCATAACGTGCTCATACTTACCACTCGGCTAATCGATCGACTTATAGCGGGACATTTGGACGAGACAAGACAAAGAGTCTACAGCCTACACTTAGTCACAGTGGTGCTTTGAGCTAAATGCTAAACGCCAGCATGCTAGCATGCTCACAATGACACTGCTAACGTGTGAATGTTTGGCAGGTATAACGTTCCCCATGTTAGTTTAGCTTGTTATCATGCTAACATTTACAAATTAGCACTAAACACAAAGTACAGCTGGGGCTTCATGACATTCGTCCAATAATTTTGGAGGAATTTTACTCAAAACTACTAATGTGAACGTCGTGGTTTCACAAAGTCAGGGAATCAAGAAAGTCAGTAGGATTCATCCTCTGGGGACCATGAATGTTTGTACAAAATTTCATCCTAATCCATCCAAATTCTGTAGAGATGTTTCAGTCTAGACCAAAAGTCAACTGCAGGGCCTCAATAGTTCAATATGAGCGTCATGCGTCCGTCTTTGAGATGTCAGCAGAGGATTCTGGGTGTTCACACGTTTCTCTTTCATTGTGGATTCACATTCCTACCTTGGCTTCCCACTCCATCCCAGCTACAGAGATTCCCAGCAGCAGGATGACGGTCAGAGTCCCGACGATGCGAATGTCGTTGAGCTCGTCGGTCATCAGAGCGTCGACATCCTGCAACCAACAACCAAAACCGAACACGAGATCAGTATCCGAATCGGTGCTCAACAGACGAGACAGATTTGAACGTTTCCACCAAAGTGTTCCTCACGTTGAGCATCTCAACGACCGTCTCCGCGAAGCCCACCACGTACATGGCCACGGCCACGGCGTTGGCGAAGGCAAAGATGAGGCCGATGGAGCCTCCGAACTCCGGCCCCAGGCTCCTGGAGATCAGGTAGTACGCTCCTCCTGGACAGCAGTGATATCGATCATTGGGTCATCATGTGGTGCTGGTTGACTTTAGGGGGTTAAGTGTCTTTAAACCGGGGACAGTTGTTGTGAACGCAGAGGGCTTGAATTTGAAGTATGCTGGTAAAGTAACTACTTTCAAAGGACTCACTGAAAACATTGGAACAAGTTTCCTTTAAACCTCCTGACTGAGCCTGTGAGCAGCTGGAGCTATCATCGTTCCTTCAAATATGTTTACGATATACAATGACAATCTGAATGTGTTTTATTGTCTGAAAGTCGGTTGTTAAAAGCAAACATTTAACCCACTAAGTAAGGGTTGTTGTTCTAACAGAATCTTCTGAATCCTCCTGGTCTGCTAAAGACTAAGTTCCTATACAAAGAAACTGCATTAGAGGAAAATGTATTCCCTCAGCTTGTTTATCACAAATATGTGTCCAATGATAGTTTGCGGAAGTCGGAGTATGGAGGATATCGGCATGTACGGATGGGTCAAACACAGGACTTTCACCCAGGAGGCCGCTGTTCTTGTCCCGAGATAAACCAAAAGTAAATTTCAAAATAAAAGCTTGTGTACGGTTGCTGTCTCACCTCCTCGTACGAAGCCGTTGGTCGCTATGGCAGAAGTAGACAGACCCGTGATGGTGGTGACCAGAGTGGCC
>NW_027176975.1:1685871-1780871 GCF_023349555.1 Cebidichthys violaceus | reverse complement strand
ACCAGACTATCTATGATATTATACAACAACTGTAATGTAACTTAATGTTGTGTTAATTCATATTATATATTAATATATCATTGAATTGATACATTCATATTTCAGTAAAGTGTGAACACTCAGCAGACTCTAAGTTATGTTTAATATCTAACTTAATCCATGTAGAGGGAAGATGTACAGAAGCAAAGGAAGATGCAGGAACCTGAATAAATAATAAAGAACAAACCAGTGTTGGCTGCAGACATCATAAACATTTTCTTTATTTTCTTTATAAATCTTGTATTTACTTTTCTGTCTCAAACTCCTTGATAATGTGTCTCTGTACCTTTAATTGCATCACTTCTTCATTTACATGTATGCATATTAATGTCACATGGGTGCACTTTGTATCCTCATATATCAGTTTTATGTTTTATTGTTTCATGTTTTTGTCTCTAATCTGTTTTTTTGTTATGTTTCTGGTTGTTTTTTTTCCAGATACCTTTAATACCAGATGTGTGTGTCCACATATCTTCTCTGTAGTTAGGGTTCTCTGTTCTCTGTTCTCTGTTCTCTGTTCTCTGTTCCCTGTTCTCTGGTCGACTCTTGTGATCCGTCTTCAGGTCCGGTAGAGACGGCCGGTCGTCACCACGGAGCTGTTGTATCTGCAGACAGACAACCATCAGAAACGTTTGTTGGAAAGCGACTGAATCTCTGAGCGCAGCTTCGGTCTCTGAGGAGTTTCACCTGGAGAAGTGTGAGGAGTGATGAGCCGTCAGGAGAGGAGCCAAGGAGGAGGAGGAGGAGGAGGAGGAGAGGTGGGAGGAGTCCTGGTTGTGACAGAGACGCTCCTGACCACAAAACCACAAAGACTCCTCAAGAGGAACCACCGGGATCTCTGCCAGAGCTGCGTTCTGTCACACACACACACACACACACACACACACACACACACACACACACACACACACACACACACACACACAGTGAATCTGACTGCACAGGAGGACTGCACACGAGGTGCGTTTGTTTTCCTCTCTTGTGTCTACCTTCATCAGGAGCCTCCGGTTCTTCATGTCCTGTTTCCACGGCATCACGTACAGTTTGGGGATCATGGGGTGTCGGGCCGAGAACCTCGGGATGTGGGAGCAGGACCTCCTCCGAGTGAACGGCAGAACATGGTTAGTTCACCTCAAACCCCAAAATGTGAGTTTTACTAAGGCTACCGTCAACTATAGCAAGCAGGCCGGTCAGAAGATGCTCTACAGGTGTTTGTTGTGAATGTGTTGTACATCACTGTGTTGGTTCATGCATCACTTCCTGTGTTAAAGTACTCACACAAAAAGCACAAGAGCACAAACAAACATCTCCATGTTTAAGAGAGTGAGACTGAATTATTCCTAAAGAGTTTTTAACTTGAACTGTTTAAAGATTTGCAATAAAACAGAAAATCACTCACTGGTGTTGCTGGGAGCTCTCCGTAGCGTCGGCCATGTCTGTTGACTGTCAGGGTCGCCGTAGAAACCTCCCGGTGCATTGTGGGTAGAGGGGTATAGGATTACAACAGCAGACTGACTCACTGGGGTCCAACAGCTGCAGCATGTTGATGACGCAACAAACAGATCAAAGGAACTTCTGGAAGTGTGATTTTATTTGTTTTGTATTTTTAGAGAACTTTTATTTCATGGAAGAGTTTTTTAACGTGATGTGAGCATTGAGATGAAGGATGGAGGGTGGAGGGTGGAGGTGGAAGGGTGGAGGGTGGAGAGTATGGAGGATGGAGGGTGGAGGGTGGATGGTGGAGGGTGGAGGGTGGAGGATGGAGTCTAGAGGATGGAGTATGAAGGCTTGAGGATGGAGGGTGGAGGGTGGATGATGGAGTATGGAGGATGGAGGATGGAGGGTGGAGGGTGGATGGTGGAGGATGGAGTCTAGAGGATGGAGTATGAAGGCTTGAGGATGGAGGATGGAGGATGGAGGGTGGAGAGTGGAGTGTGGAGGGTGGAGGATGGAGGGTGGAGGATGGAGGATGAAGGGTGGTGGAGGGTGGAGGGTGGAGTATGGAGGATGGAGGATGGAGGATGGAGGGTGGAGGGTGGATGGTGGAGGATGGAGTCTAGAGGATGGAGTATGAAGGCTTGAGGATGGAGGATGGAGGGTGGAGAGTGGAGTGTGGAGGGTGGAGGGTGGAGGGTGGAGGATCAGAACAAAGCACAAGAAAGCGAGCGCTAGCTAACTATTACCTGTGTTTTCACATTCAGTGTCTCATTTCACTATTTTTCAAGATTCATATTTCTTCAGTTAGCGGCTGAAGAAACTATATTGATCAATATTAGTTCAGAAAAAAATAATGATGCAGAAACAATGCAGGAAAAATAGAACTTTATTCACAGACAATCACATAATTTAAAGCTGTGTATAGTTTCTATATTCAGTCGCATCATTCACATCTCTGTAACAGTCTGTCGTGTGAAACTCAACACGTTTTAAAGTGAGTTAGTAGCGTTACTGCCTTCTTCAAGAGATCACATGATGTCAGAGCCTTTAAAATACTGGTGTTTCTACTACATGTACATCAAGCAGATGCAGTACTATTGTAATACTGTTGTGTTTAAAATGATACCGTGAGTTTGGTATCTCTGTTTTGTTTTTGCTCACCTCCAGGTGGTTTTTAACTCCTCACTCTGCTGCAGTGATGCAGAGGTGTACCTCAGGGCGTGTCGGTACACTGTGACATCACTGCTGGGTGTGGCTACAGGTGAAACACTGTGCGCTCTTTCACACTTTGTTTGTGCGTATAATTTTCAAGCCCCTTTGCGTTTAACGCTTTAATACATCTCAGTTTTGTCAGTTCGTAACATCGCCCACAATAACGTACATATTTACAGTATATTTACAGAACTGTAGGCGGCACATTATACTGGTTTCCAGTACATTCAGGCAGCTTCGTCCAGCAGTCTCTGCAGGTTCTTCTGCACCTGAAAGGCGAGACGAGGCGTGTTAATGTTACTGTATGACATCAATCAATCAGTCAGTCAAATTGTATTTATATATATTAACTGTAAAACAAATCAAATGCAATTCAAAGTGCTTTACAAATGATTGACAAGACAAAATCAAGATAACAATGCACATCAAATAAAGTTAAGACAAATTAATAAATAACAAAAATACAACACGAAATAAATTGATCGTGGTGAAACAGTGACAAAGTTAAATTAGAGCGCAATAAAATAAGAAATAAAACACGTATGGATACTAAAAACCCTATAAAAACACAGACGATACTGTATACAATCAGATGTAATAATAATAATAAAAATGCCCACATGCACATTGATATAATATATTTTGATAATGGATGTTTTTAAAGCTCACAGGCTTCTGTAATCTGGTTTAATTTCCAGCACTGGAGATGGGAGGCACATAGCCTAGCTTAGCTTAAAGACTGTTAGCATGGCTCTGTTCAAAGACAACTTGTGGTTTTAGGGGGACTATTTCTTGACAAACCACAGTGTATACATCCGCCCAGCACTTCTGTGCTGCAGGTCCAACTGTAGTGCCAGCTATGGAGTACAGTTTAATATACATTTTATTTATTTATTTTAAATACAACACAATAACATCATCAGCATCAACAGTGTTATTCCAGACAACAGAAATGTACGTTTTCAGGGAATATTGCAAATCATAATTATCTAAGTGGTCATAATGGAAGTAAAAAAAAAAAAACATATAGAAAGTTAAGTATGGATATTGGACAGTGGAAATAAATAAAGAAATAAAAAATTAATCTGAATGTACAGTCCAATAGGAGACCGTCTAAATCCAAACGCAGGTTTTAATCCAAACCTGGCAACCTCACCACACAATCATGTCCAATCATTATTCATTATTCATATTTCATTTATTTTCATGTGCACATTAACAAAGGAGGTCCAGGTGTTTGTTAGAGTTTTTTTGGCACTTTATGCTAAGCTAAGCTAACCACGCCCTGACTCCAGATCTGTACGGAACACATATTAATCTTCCATCTCACTCATGAGCATCACATCAAAATGTTGAACCATTCCTTTGATGCCGTGTTCACGATGACGTAACAGTATTAGTCTCGTTTGTGTTTTGTATTTATTAATCTATAGCGTGCTTCTTCTTTTCGTCTCACTGGTTTATGTTCTTCTCACTTCCCCACACCTTCATGGATTACAAAGGAACTCTCCAGACTTGCCGTTCTCCCTCCGTCCACCGGGTGGCCTCAGACTTTCCCACCAGACTCCCACATCCAGCTGCTCACCTGTTCCTCATTCCCCCAATTACACCTCTCAGTATTTATACCAGCCCGTCTCACTTGCTCCCGGCCACACTGTCAGTGATGCTTTTTACCTTTACCTCCACTTGATCAGGCTCCTATACTTCTTGACCTGTAATAATTGCGGCCCGGTTCGGAGGATTTAGAGGCGGACTCGAGGAGACAAGCGTCGGCCTGAAATGTTAATGACGAGCTCTCCTTACAGACGGACGGATCGCTGACTATAAATGTTTGATTAACGGCGACGAGCGTCCGGTTACGTTTTGTTTCTGTTCCTCACGCGTGATGGAAGGGGAAACATCCGGAGCACCAGCTCACTGTTTAATCTGGAGGAGGTGAAGTTCATGAAGTGGGACATAAAGGTGACTAAAGGACACTCTGACTGCTTCAGCTTTGAACACGGTAGAGCTTCATTACGCTACTTTTTAATTAGGAAAAGAGACTTTTACATTAACAAACGGTACTATGTTAAACACCAACCGACATGGATTTGGTGATAGACAATGAATGGATTTTGGCAGCTGAATATTTGATGGATATTTACAGACTTTTTACTTTTTACAGAGATCTTTTTATAATGATTGAAAAGCCTTTTTGCTCAAGAAATACTCCCAAAAATCCACAAATTTCCTCTGAGACAACACGTAACTACAGACAACCGAATAGACAAACAGGATTGTGGGTATTCGGGGATGTCAATGGGAGGTTCAGGGTCTTGAGTAAAAATCTTGGAGACACACACACACACAGACGGACGGACTGACCTTCTCCAGCTTCATCAGGTTGATGGTCAGTAGCTCAGAGAAGAGCTCCGTGTTCACGTCGCTTCTCGCCAGAAAGTCGTGTCTGAAGAACAAAAAAACAAACGATGGAGGACACTAAATTTCAAATATTGAAAAAGAGCAAAATATCAAAGCCGCTCAGTCCACAAACCAATGGGTGACGTATATTTATACACAGTATATGGTTCATAGTAATATGTTTGTGTTATTTATATATAGGCCCTCTATAAATATGTTCCTGCTCTTCCCCTTGCTGCTGTGACTCTTCGGTGTGTCTCTCTCTGGGACGATCTTCATCTTAGAGACCAGTTGGTCCCATACTTGTCAACCTCGGGAGACCGAAATTTGGAAAATTTGCAACTACTTATAAAGTTGTGACGATATGAAAATCTGACCAGGTTGGCAGGTGAAGTGTTTCAACAAATAAAAGGTATGATTGATGGTATTTTCATTCTGTTTCTAAATAAAACTTTTTTTAAACGTTTCGGTCTCCGGGTCGTGAACTCACTCCTGGTGGGCGAAGTCGCTGACGGAGCCGAGCGTCGTCAGCCTCTGCTCCAATGAGATGATCTTAAAGGCCAAGTAACAGGAAGACAAGAGCAGCACACACACTCTGAGGAAACACACACACACACACACACACACACACACACACACACACACACACACACACGATCAATCAATGAAGAAGGAATTGATGGATGAAAAAACTTTAGATAAGTTAAAAAACTAAATGAGTCAATACATGAATGAAGATGGAGTTTGTTAATGAATGCATTATTAGATGAATAAATAACTATATTAGAGGATCAATGTGGCCCGAATGTGAAAAATGTTTCATGAATAAATGAATGAATGAATAAAGAAAGAGCTGTATGAACGAGTGGAGATGAATAAATACATGACAACTCACTGGAGTAAATAAATCTATTGATCTGCACATGAATGAATGACTGAATGAATGGATGAATGAATGAGTGAATGAACTCACAGTAACAGGTAGACAAACAGCAGAGTGTTGAGAGAAACTGGTTTCACAGTCCCGCCGTCAATCGCCAGCTCTGATCCTGCAAACAGAGAGAAATACTCACTGTGTTAAACTCACAAACATTTTGTTTCATTGATCTAAGATTTAAAAAAAATACACTGTCACCAATTTGTATTAAGTTAAATGTGATGGCATTGTGTACTTTTTTTCACCTTATTATTAATATTAGTTGCTTATAGTTTGTTTTATCTGCAACTACTGCACAACAATTTCTCTTAAATGAAGCTTTATCGTATCTTATTATTAGCAACAAAAGCAACAATTAACTTAATCATCTGAAGAAACAATATTAACATCATTCAGGTAACTTTGGAGTAACAGATATCTGGATGTTACTCGTGGTGTCCCACAGGGCTCCGTACTGGGTCCTATATAGTTTGTTCTGTTTTGATTTATAGTTTTCTTATTCACAGACGACACTTATCATTGCATTATCATTGAATTTATGCTGTTTGGGAAATAGTGAAATAAACACACAATGCAAGTTATGTTAGAAAGTGTTGATATGGAAAGAGTATATGAAAAATACAGTTCAGGGAAAACATTCTGAATCATGAAGAGTTCCACACTCTGAGTTGTTCACTTGTATTTACCGTATCTGAATGATTGTGTGGACGTGCACCACGTTTAAAAGTGCAGTGCACTTATTATGCATAGTACAAAGAGAAGAGCCATAAGGACAGTAAATGATGTAGGATATCAGAAACAAACTAATTAAATTAATTGAAATTTGGGGATCTGGTGGAATTCGAGAGTACACACATGCACAAATTGACTTCCTGGCAACAAACAAAACCAGTTGTTGGACAGAGAGAGGGAGGTTAACACTCAAAAAGGAAAGTTTCATTTGAAACAGCATCCTTAGAAATACGTGCATATCAATTTGTTGGGTGATTTTTGTGGAAGGGACTGAAGGAAGAAATCAAACCAAGTAAACAATAGCAGACAGTTTAAAAAGGTCCAGAAATCCATTTTGCAAATGAGGATATTGTTGACATTGGTTTCCTTTCTTTGCCTCTGATTTCACTTTCATATTCATAGTTGGGTCGTGTTGTTGATTAAGTATGACGTGTTAGTTGTGGGTGTTCAAAGTGTAATATTCAAAATGAAGTATATTCAATTCAGTGTCGCATAACTACACTAAAGTCTGGTTTTTAATACTAATAACAACTGATGCTGCAGACGAGACGACATTCATACCAGCGTGGTGTTTGTCCTGCTGCTTGTTGTCTGAGCTCTGCTGGTGCTGGTTCTGGTTCTGGTGCTGGTACTGGTTCTGGTTCTGGTTCTGGTGCTGGTTCTTCACTTTGTGCTGAAGGTCTGGATGTTCGGGCGGAGCTGCAGTGCTCGTGTGCTTCAACGCATCCAGAAACGGAGGAACAGGGAACTCTGCAGGGAAAGAATAAAGATTAACTCACAGCAGCAAAAGTTCTGCTGCTGAAACACAAACTTTGCTCCTTTAGTAAAAAGCTGTTTGTCTCCAGAAAGACGAGCTCATCATGTGACGCGCTACGCTGCAGCTGATTGGTCGGCGGCTCGGCGGTTACCCGCTATCTTGTCGTAGTCGGGGGTCTGCGAGTCCGAGCTGCTGCTCTCCTCCATCTCCTGCCTCCTCTGTCTCACGGAGACGTCCAGGTCACAGAAATCACCGGGAAAGGTCTGCAGGAGAAGAAGACAATGACGAGACAATCAAACGATTGTTCGACGTATAAAAGAAAAGGACACAGGTCATACATATTACTAGCTCTACAGAGAAGCACAGCCTCATGTTGTAGTGAGGTTGTTGTCCTACCAGAGGGAAGCGAGGCGTCAGAGGAGACCTCTGGCTTCTGAAGCTGGTCGCAGCCGAGGACGGGACGGGGCTGCTGCACGGACTCTTCTCCTGCACGTTCAATCGTTTATTATTATTATTATTATTCAAATGTATTCATCCAATCAGATGTGCAGCGTCTTTTGAGCAATCTTTCAAACACAGTTTCTCCTTTTTTGGATAAAACTCCACAAATAATTTGTCTCTCACATGTTGGCGTGACCGTAGAGCTTTTTAAACGATAGATTTACATTTATTGTCCCAAAGAGAGATTAGTTTTGAAACGTACAAAAAGACAAAAGAATTTAAGAAGCTGAAAGCTATCAGGGTAAATTACATTTCTGTATGTTAGGGGTTCAAACAGTTCAGCCACTTTACGTCCATTGATCAGAAATGTGCATTTTAAAGGAGTTCTACTCGGTAACAAGTGACCAAGGGAAACAGATTTGGCTGCATGTGTGAAGTCTGTCCTACCTCCAGATGAAGACAGATGGACATCAAGAACTTGTAGGTGTTGTCTCTGGACATGAAGGACACGAAGACGTACTGCAACAACAAAAGAACACAAACGTTTCACAGGTGTTCCTTCTTTAAAGTGGTTTAAAGAAGTCAGAACATGTCGATGGGCTCTGCTGGTCCTCACCCGGTCGTTGGCGGTGGCGATCACCAGGGCGTTCGGCAGCAGGATGGCGGTTTTGGTCTTCTTGACGTGCGTGACGGCCATCACTGGGATGGCTATCTGGGACGGACAGACGCCAGGAGGACTACTTTAAGAATCTACTTTTAGATTCACTCTGCAGCCTCTTTATCAGCATTGTGTTAACGTGTAAACTGTGTTAGTCAGGACTCTCTCAAATAGAGAACTGACTCTGATGAATCTTTCTTGTCAGTTTGCTGTGAAGCTTCACCAGGTGAAAGTTAATCATTTAGGCCAAACATCTCTCATCACGTCAAACCGTCTGTGACTTTTTGCACAGAGAACCCGGCATGTTTGAGATAAAAGAAGCAACAGTGACGGTGACCTCTGTCCCGGTTTACGGTACCTTTGTGTCTTTTCCAAACACCTTGGAGTGGAAGCAGATCCAGTGGTCAGAGACAAACATCCGTCCCTGGTAGAGGATGTCTTTCTGCAGAGCACAGGTGTAACCTGACAGACAGGTGAATGTAGCATCACCCCACTGATGGGAACATGAATAGACAAACAAGGATCTAGTCTGTTTTAACAATACTCGCATTCCCACATAGACTGTTGCTGCCTCATGAGAGGACAAAACCACCACAAAGATAAAGAAAACAACTACAGAGAGACAAGAGATGACAACAAAAAGATGCAAAACAACCACAAAGAGACACAAAGCAACTTCAAAGGGACACTTAATTGCTTTAACAAGACTAAAACAATTACAAAGGTTCTCAAAATAACTTCAAAGAGTCACTAAAAAGAGACACTAAATGACTACAAACACACTGAATGACCACAAAGAGACACAAAGTAACTACGAAGAGACACACGATGACTACGAGGAGACATATAGAAACTACAGAGACACACAAAATAGACACAAAACCACAGAGGAATGCAGAAAGACTTCAAAGAGACACAAAACAATAACTAAAGGAGCCTAAACAACTATAAGTCTGTGTCTTGTCTCTCTCACGGTCATCACTCTAAAATGACTCTAGGAGGGGATCTCTCTGTGTCCAGGAGGAACAATTACAGCCATGTGAGTGTGTTGTGAAGCCGGTGATCATCCTTTAAATCTAAAGGCTCTGCAGGTCTCAAATGTCTCATCTGATCCCTCATCCAGTGTTTAAGGTGGAGCAGAACAGTTGTGATCGGTAACGACTTACTCTGTCTGAGCTGTTCCTCTTTGCTGATCTCCTTAAATATTTTATGGTACTGGCAGTTGCTCTTTGAAAGCTGAAACACACACACACACACACACACACACACACACACACACACACACACACACACACACCACATGAAATACAAAATGCAGAGTGATGTTTGTGAATATTGATCATATTGCAAAAGCTGTAGAAACTACTTAGACTTCAGATATGTTTTGAATAACCACGATACTGAAGCTGCATTCTCTCTAGTGTCCAGCAGGGGGCGACTCCTCTGGTTGTATAGAAGTCTAGTCTAAAATGACTCTACTTCTCTCTTGATTTATTCCCTCAGTAAACATTGTAAACATGAGTTTATGGTCTCAATCTCTAGTTTACAGTCTTCTTCAATACAGCATGATGTTCATTTAGTACATTATGCTCCATTTAGAGTCAAACACACCATAAAGCAGGGGATGATTTAGGGGCGGGGCTACACAACCAAATATGGTCACTTCCGTTCGTCGGTTGCTGAAAAAGCCAAGATGGCGACGGTGAAATGGTCAAACTCAAGACTTCACAACGAGTGACGGTGACTACATCTACTTCTTATATACATATATATATATATATATATATATATATATATATATATATATGTCAGTACTCGAGTGCCTCAACTGTTAAAGTAAGACTTATTGCCAATAAGCAACAGTTAAAAGAAATGCAAATTTACAAAACTTGCCGAACTGTGACCCTAAAACCGGCGTACGTACCGGACTGTGACTCATGCGTACCGTTACACCCGTGAGTGATGCATTCCATCATAAATGACGTCGCCCACTGATGCCGTCATGTCTCCAGGTGTGATGAAACATGCGTGAGCTCACCTGGCTGTAGTGAGACTTCTTCCTCTCTATCTTGGAGTCGGCGTCCGTCTGGACCTGAGTCAGCAGGGAGTGATCGAAGGTCTTTGATCTGCAGACGGAGAGGAAATGACATCATACGTTACATCACAGCTTACATGACGCGGCTGTGAACCTTTGTACTCTGATGCATTTATACGACACCGTCAATTCTCCACGTAAGATTATACCGAGAGTTTCTGTTTTAATCTTTTCATTTTTATGACAAGTGTTCATCCGATCAACTCCACACTTGGCAGGTGTGTCGCTGAGAACCCGTCAAAGTTCAGTGTCGAGTGTGACGTCGTTCGGATGATCGCTTCTCCAGAAAATTGCGATTTTATATTCTATATTTCACCATCTTCTTTATTCTAACTTCTTCACTATTTGACGTTTATGTCTTCACATCCCATTTGCATGATTTTCTTTTTAAACATATTTCTATGAGCATTGTTGGAGTGTGCATCTGGCAATAAATACATAAAAAAGCATGTTTCCAAAAAAACGTGTTCTGTCAAAAGATTTTGGGATTAAGCAATAATTAAAGCTGCATATTGTAAGTTGTGACCACTAGGAGGCTGAAAAACCAACAAGCTGACAGATTGTGTCTACACACAACATGACGTGATCATGGAGTCATGGAGATTGTGTCAATATATTCAGGTCCAGTCCCTGAACCCTCAGGGACTCAAGTCACCTGGTAACTGAGTGAGAGAGGCTGCAAAGGCTTGAAGTGGTTTAAATACGAATGTGAATGTGACACGTCAAAAACACGTTATGCACAACTGTGGGTATTTATTTCACATCTTTTACTCCCTGATTTGAACATCTTCCATCGTACGAAAGTGTGGAGATCAGGATTTGGTCTGAGAAAAATGTGAATTACCCCGACTGATACATTCATTCATAATCTACTGTTATTAGAGAGCAAACTCTCACTTTATAACATCTGGTGTCCACAAGCATTGAATTACAGAACGTTAAGTTTGGTTTAATCAGGAGACAACCTCCGGTTCTTTAAAGTGAAGTCAAAGCTTCATGTGTTAAAGCTGCATTCTCTCTAATGTCCATCAGGGGGCGACTCCTCTGGTTGTATAGAAGTCTAGTCTAAAATGACTCTACTTCTCTCTTGATTTATTCCCTCAGTAAACATTGTAAACATGAGTTTATGGTCTCAATCTCTAGTTTACAGTCTTCTTCAATACAGCATGATGTTCATTTAGTACATTATGCTCCATTTAGAGTCAAACAGACCATAAAGCAGGGGATGATTTAGGGGGCGGGGTTACACGCTGATTGACAGGTCTCTACCAGAGACGTATACGGCGTCTCTACGTCACTCCTCCTCAGTCCTAATATGGTCACTTCCTGTTCACTGGTTGCAAAAAAAAAATTCAAGATGGCGACGGCTATAATCGCCGAACTCGAGGCGTCAAAATATTAGCCCACAAACCGACGGATGACATCACAATGACTACGTCCACTTCTTCTACAGACTGTGGGTTTAATTCTTATTTGCTCACATGCTGCATGTGAAGCGTTTTGCTGTACAATAGTACAATATTTCAATCTAGTGCAGTGGAAGTAGCATAAAATGGAAGTACAACCACAACTTTGTTAAAAAGAAGTACTGAGTCACATCCAGCGCTACGCAGCAGACTCTGCTTCTTTGCTGCGTGTCGTTGCTCTGACCACACACCTGACTAACGCTGGCTTCCTCCGACCCGACAGGTCGCGTTGCTCCGGATCGACGGCCAGCAGAGGCTCTCTGGCCGTCCTCTCGCTCCTCTGACGCTCCTCCATGTTCTCTGCATCGGAACTACGGACGGCAAGAAAGCAACGTTCAGAAACAGAGAGGATCAGCGATGCAAGAAGGTCTCATAACTCTGGTTCTAAATACACTTTAATGACATCAAACAGAAGAACTCAGTGGAATCGTGTTTGCTCAACAGCATCTTTTTTAGTTATTGATATTTAAATTAAGCAACATAAGACCTGAAGAAACTGTATAACAAGCGGTAAAAAGGTACTCTAGATACTCTATAGCATCAGTTCAGTAACACAGCAGCAGTCTTCAGTACATGAAGCCGTGAAAGAACCATGTGGACACATGGAGAGCATCACGAGACAAGAAGATCAAACACGTCTGATACAAAGTCTTCACATGTGGTCCTAAGAGAACGTGTCTCTAGTGTTTCTCTGAGGACAAAGAATGAAACTCTGTTTCTAAATGAACTCAAACGTGTCCAGTGACTCATCCTCTCATCAGTCAACACACTGTGAACACAGATAAGGATCCATATCATCTTTGATAAAAGCTCGTCGGTCCGTACGAGCCGGCGTCACGTCTCAATGCATTTAAAATCATGTGTGACGAAGAAGAAGCAGCACAGTGGAGAAGATAGCTTCACAAATACAGATGTTTCAAACACCAGTGCTGCAGCAACAACAACTGCTACACATGGACCGGCATGCAAGTACTACAAGTACACAACACTTGAACAGCTAGTACCAGTGTTTGTCTCTACTCGTCCTCCCTCTGACCCTGTCTGCGCTCACACACTCACTGATCGTCTCTGTCCTCGGGCTTGGTGGGTCCTCTGTTTCGCTGCCTGGCGTCTTCCTGCTGGTTCACACACGGTTCTGTCATCGCGACCGCACAGCGTGAGACCCGAGAGGTGGACTGACCCCCCCGCTGCTCCGACTCCTCCGCTCCCTCACCTGCCCTGTGGGCGTGTCCACTGGGCCTCCTTGGTCTCACATGTCACGGCCAATCAGACGGCAGGACGGTGTGGTGTGTGTGTGTGTGTGTGTGTGTGTGTGTGTGTGTGTGAGCAGTTAAACCTTTGATCGGTGACATTTTACCCAGCTTTGTTTGGAGAGTAAACTTTCATTTTTTGCTCTCTTCCACGTCGCTGTTCTCTTGTTTTTTGAACATGTTCTTCTCTATTCACATTAAAACACAGAACTCACTGAACAGATCTGGTGTCAGAGGGACACGCAGGGATTTCCCATGAGTCTCTCTGGCTCACTTTACACGGAACTAAACTTTCTTCTCTTCCTTCTTCTTCTGTTTCTTGTTTCACGCTGCAGTGAAACGTGATCGTTGGTATGAAACATGCAATAAACAGTGAACTATCTCCATACGACAGACTCGTTAACGTCACATATTGTATATCTTTAAATACCCTCTAGAACGTTACAATACGTCACGTTTCCGTTGTCTGGATAAAACAATTTTATTTAGGAAAATGTGCCATAAAAGCACAATATAAACCAAAGTAGTTAAGGTCTATTTTATTTATTGTTGTTCTTTAAGGCAAGGCTTCACAGTTTTTTGTACTTTTATCAGGATGTTTTGCTCATAAAACTGTTACTAGTCTTATGTTCAGGAAACGTTCAGTAGAACTTCTGAAGTAAAATGCAGATAATGTATGGAGCTCTATTCACATGGAGCAAACAAAAACACTGAATAAATACTGAATAAATACTGAATAAATACTTTTTACTGTGAGAAAATGTTTCTGAAAACATTTTCCCTGGAGACGTTTTTGTGAGGACACAGCTATTATCCTGCTCCTGTGTGTGTGTGTGTGTGTGTGTGTGTGTGTGTGTGTGTGTGTGTGTGTGTGTGTGTGTGTGAGTGTGTGTGTGTGTGAGTGTGTGTGTGTGTATGTGAGTGTGTGTGTGTGTGATCTTAGCTGACTGATATCAGCTGTAGGTCACTGGGCCACAAAGACGGTCAACAAACACGAAGTTTCTCTCTCAGTGATTATACATCAATCTAGTCGTCTCTCTGTCCCTTTAAGACACACACACACACACACACACACACACACACACACACACACACACACACACAGCCCAGCATGTGCTTATGCACACACACAAGATTACACAGCTATACTTGTGAGGACCTTCGTTGACGTGATGCATTAGCAGGCCTGTAAGGCTAAACCTTAAAGGAACAGTGCAACAATTTTGGTGAATCGAGACATCAGTCAGAGAGTGGTTAGCCTAGCTTAGCATAAAGACGTGAAAGAATTCACTGCCCACGGAGCTCACTAATTAACATGCATGTTGTGTAAAAACAACGGGGGACCTTCTACAGCTTCCTGAAGACTTCAAATATACTTCAAATGTACTTTGTACTTATTAAGGACCTTCACCTTCAGTCTGAACCCTCAAAATGTCCTCTGAAGAAGACGAGCAGATGAACTGTTCCTGTGAGGACATCACGTTATAAACCAACGTCAGGTTCAGGAAACAAAACCAGGACGACGCTTTGAGACACGCGGCCTCGTGGTTGAAAGTCCAATAATTGTTGGACCCATCTTCCTCCTCCTCTTCCTCGTCCTCCTCCTCTTCCTGGTCCATTTGTGTTTTATCAGATATTTGTTGTCGTTGCGTCATTTTCTTTACAAGCTGACAAACTGGTAAGTCTCCTCTAGTGATGCTGACATACACACACACATACACGCATATGCACACAACACACACATACGCACACACACACACGCACACACAGGCACACACACACACACACACACACACACACACACACACACACACACAAACACACACACACACACACACACACACACACACACACACACACACACACACACACACACACAGTGTTGTTCTTCCATCTTTGCTGATTACATTTTTTTTCAGTTTTTCTCATTTCCTTCATTATTTGTTTTATTTATGAGGATTAGATAAAGATACATTGATACATAATCATGTATTGTCATTCTGCTTGTACTGCAGGTACTATTACTTGTATTTATACTTTCATTTCCTACTTTGCAGACAATCAATCTGTCTCCAAATTCTAACAAAGCACTCATGAATCTCTTGTTGTCGTACTTGATGTCCCTCGTTACTCTCTTGGTGTTCATATTGAAGTAATAAATATTGTTAAATGCTCCAGCGCTGGATGGTTTAAATCATGATGATTTAACAAAGCTGTTGACGGTGATGTACTCTGGTTCTTGTTGAGGGACGGTGATCAGAGTAAACAGAGTCTCCTGCATGAGGTAGAGAGTCAACACGGACCTTTGAAACACAAACACAGACCCAGTGAACTGCAGCTCACAACCTGCCGACTCCACCGGCGACATCTTGACCGTTTCTGTAAACACCTGTCCCTCAGGTTGTGAATAGAAATACAACAACCTGGAGTTCCCCCGTTAACACCGGACAATACTCATTACCTAAGACTATTCTGATGATTTACCTCTTTACTTAAGATTTCATTAAACTTATTAATTTTTCTTTTTACTAAATTAACTAAAACACTGGCAACGAGAAAGATCTTGGGAAGATAAAAAAGAGAATAAACATGAAATAAAATGTAAATCATTCCCTCTAAAGTAAAAATAAATCTGGTTTGAACATAAATCAAACACTTTTTACTGAGATGTTTACTAGATATTTATCTCAGGCTGAGCTACAGAGGGAACCATGAAGTGCATCTTCGGATGAGGAAACAACTCTTTCAGCTCATAAAGAGTTTCTTTCTTTTGTTTCAGGGCTAAAGTATGTATGATGGTATAATAACCATCGATCACTTAAAAGTCGAGTTACTGCTGAGACAGACGCTCTTATTACATATTCCTCCTAAATACGATCAAACACCAGCAAACCTCGTCAGTCTGAAAGTCTTTACACCCAATAGAAACACAGACATTCATCAGAAAGTAGTCACTAAACTCAAGTTCAGTGAGTTTAGTATACTAAACTCACTAAACTTACTAAATGCACTAAACTCACTAAACTTACAAAACTCACTAAACTTACTAAGCGTACTAAACGTACTAAACTCACTAAACGTACTAAACTCACTAAACTCACTAAACTTACTAAACTCACTAAACGTACTAAACTCACTAAACTTACTAAATGCACTAAACTCACTAAACTTACTAAGCGTACTAAACGTACTAAACTCACTAAACGTACTAAACTCACTAAACTTACTAAACTCACTAAACGTACTAAACTCACTAAACTTACTAAATGTACTAAACGTACTAAACTCACTAAACGTACTAAACTCACTAAACTTACTAAACGTACTAAACTCACTAAACGTACTAAACTCACTAAACTCACTAAACGTACTAAACGTACTAAACTCACTAAACTCACTAAACTTACTAAACTCACTAAACGTACTAAACTCACTAAACTTACAAAACTTACTAAACTCACTAAACTTTCTAATCTCACTAAACTTACTAAACTCACTAAACTTACTAAACGTACTAAACGTACTAAACTCACTAAACGTACTAAACTCACTAAACGTACTAAACGTACTAAACTCACTAAACTTACTAAACTCACTAAACGTACTAAACTCACTAAACTTATTAAATGTACTAAACGTACTAAACTCACTAAACGTACTAAACTCACTAAACTTACTAAACATACTAAACTCACTAAACGTACTAAACTCACTAAACTCACTAAACGTACTAAACGTACTAAACTCACTAAACTTACTAAACTCACTAAACTTACAAAACTTACTAAACTCACTAAACTTTCTAATCTCACTAAATTTACTAAACTCACTAAACTTTCTAATCTCACTAAACTTACTAAACTCACTAAACTTTCTAATCTCACTAAACTTACTAAACTCACTAAACTTACAAAACTTACTTACTAAACTTTGGACTAAAAGTACCAGGAACGTCTTTGGTGGAAACTGTCTTCATCATTCTGAAACCATAACACAACTCCTGCCATTTAAAAAGAGGCATAACATGGTCTGATGTTACTGTGTTTAAGTTACATAACAAGTTTAAGTAGGGTAGCAATTTATACTAAACAGCTTTACTAATCTTCAAACCTGTTTTGTGTTGTCCTATGCTGGAGTACGAATGTTTTCATCAAGATTTTGTCAAAAAGTTACAAGAACAGATATTTTGACACTTTTTGTTGCTGAATCGACGGAGAACTCGTTTAAGGTTACAAACAATGCAACACACAACGCTCTGGATTCAAAGAGGAACATCTGCTGTAGGAAACACAAAGGTGTCTAGTCCTCAATCACGACACCAAGCTCACTTATTCAAATGTAATATGCAGGAAAAAACACCAGAAGAAGAAGTATTTAGCAAGGACAGAAAAAACACCAGAAAAAGAAGTATTTAGCATGGACAGAAAAAACACCAGAAGAAGAAGTATTTAGCATGGACAGAAATAAAGAAACATTTTCAACAAAACTGAACGTCCACGCTGGAGACGTTCAGTTTTTGGGAGGTTTTTTTAGGGACTCTTTACCAAAAACAATAAATGTTTTCTTACCGGCGAGCGTGAGAAGGTTTGGACATCGTGCTCTTCTCTTTAAATTGAAAGAAGTGGTCCACGCTGTAGTTCTCCATCTCAGAGTCACTTGATCACAGCCTCACTGAGCGGTCAGCAGAACATCTTACTTTGTTCTGGATTATTACGTCTGTGTGTGCCTTTTCCTCAAATATATGTACTGCAAGGCCACGCCTCCTCGAGCCCTGCAAAACAAACACAATATTACTGTCTGTACAGTGTCTCTGTTTGTTTGGTTTGATACTTCAGTGAACCCTTGTCCTCCTCGTCCTCCTCATCCTCCTCCTGTGGCCCCGAGTCTCTTATCAGGGACTCTGGTCAATGATGGACAAGCTGACTGTGTTCTACTTTCACTGAAAAACACTTCTTTACATGTCAGGTGTGTCGTAACTGAGAACATTTACTTACTTATTAAGTACTGTACTTACTGTGAGGAACATTTAACTGGTCCTGAACCAGTCTCAGTGTAGTCCTGGTCCTCTATCAGACCTCCATCAGTACAGAGACCATCAGAGAGAAGATGGTCTATTTCTATAGAGTTATTCTTGATGCTCGTCATCGGAGCCACTGGGTCGGATTCTGGTGAAACCAGATGAACTCATGCAGGTTCACCAGAACCTCCTTCAGCTCAGACTCCAGCAGAGACCTGGTCCACCGCGAACAGACCCAGATCCTCCAGCAGAGAACCAGAACCAGGACTGAGAGGAGCAGACTGTCAGACCATGCTGCAGTACAATGAGAGGTTTTCTAAAGGGACTCTGGTGCTCAGAGACACTACAGCTTTAGTCCACAGGTTTTGTACCTTGGCTTTGCACTCTGCGGCTCACGTTACCGCAGTTTCACAAGCGTGTGGAGAACTAAGGTGGCCTCCAGGTAACGTAAAAACACAAAAGGCTCTCTCTAGAGACTGTGTGTTTGGTTTGTCCGTTCGGGGCCACTGTAGAAACATGGACTCTGTGAAGAGGACCTGCTCCTGTAGACATGAAGGACTCATTCCAAGCTAAGAAAAACACAACGATTCTTAGTTTCAGGAGAATATACTCTAAAGAAAACATAGTTATGATTATTATATTCTATTTCTTCTAATAGATCCCCCAAAATGCACAACACTGTCCAATACAGAGGTGTGTGTAAAGTTGAGGACTACGTTGGATACGACAGACCGCCCGCCCGCCTGCCGCATCAACATTTGCATAATCAAGACTCAACCTTTATGCGAAAACAGTTCGAGCCAGAACCAAGACTCGCTCACCTGCCGGACCGTTGGGGGTTCCGTAACGTCTTTCTGTTTGTTGGATTTGGTGGATCTCTACCATAAGACATGGAATGCTGAATGCTACCTCTCAGACTAAGAGTTTATCTCCCTGATTGTAGACACGTTGTAAAGAAAAATGAAGCTTCTTGTGCCCTGTTTTGACTTTGCCGCCCCCTGGTGGTTCTCCTGTGGAGTGTCTCTGATTGACCCTGGAAACAGGAAGTGCTTACCTTCCTCTCCAGAGCTCACCTGAGGCAGTCACATGGGACAGCAGGCCACGATCCAACGCCGTCCTCTCCTTCACAGATTACACATGTTGAGTAAGTAGCATCGTTTGTTAGCATAAAAGTGACATGGATGCTTCGTTATTGGTCGTATTGTGTTTGGCCAGGAAATGGTTGACTTAACTTTTACTTATTTTACTTTCTTTTATTTAAGGTTTGTGTGATGTTTACATGTTTATCTATCTGCAATAATAATTCACTTTTATTATATGTTGCAGAGCTTGTGTTGTCTGACTCCAAACGAGGCCATTCTTTCACTTGTGGTGGAGTACTTTTACACTTTACTGCTACTTTAACTTTGAACACAAATGTCATTTCAACGTATGGCTTTTGAGTCATATTGATGTTGGCATTAGATTCTTATGTACACAGTGGAGAGCAGGGCCGCCTTTCAGTCAGAGGGTTGGTGGTTCGATCCCCGGCTCCTGCTCTGCTAGTCTCATGTCAATGTGTCCTTGAGCAAGACACTTAACCCCAAAATGTCTCCCGTAGCTGCGTCTACGGTGTGTAGATAGATACTGAATTGTAAGTCGGTTTGGATAAAAGCATCTGCTAAATGAATGTAATGTCAAAACCTCTTTATTTACCGTACTTTTTGCTTTTGGAAAACGTTTCTTCTGTGTGTAGTTTTAACTGGGACATTATAAATATGACACAGCCTCTGTAAATACATATTTTAATTAAAAAATAAGCACAATATCCTCAGAAAATCTCTCAAATGTAGAAACACCAGGCTTGTGTCCTTTATATTATAGTTTTACCATGAAGCATGCTGATTACTGTGTTGTGTGATGTAAACGTGGTGTTGCAGCGCCCCCTGTGGCCAATCAGTGCCACTGTTACATCTCCATGAAGGAGGACAATCAGTCACACCTGAGCAGATGTTTGAACAATAAAGAAAACACGAGCAGCGCCCCGCTGTGGCCAGCAGGAACCAGAGCTATTTAAAAAGAAAACTCAAAATCAAATGTGTGACTTTATTCACGTTTAGAGAGAAATAAAACCCCGTGTTCACTAGAATATAAGGATGTTATTATTACAGCAGAAGATAATACGATCAGAATGCATATAATAAATCATTATTTATTATATTTCCTCATTTTAAATGTGTACATTTTGCAGTGCGTGTGTTTTACTTTGTTGTACTTTTATTGTGATATTCTTCTTTATTTCTTTTATTTCAGATGAGACCCGGGCTCCATAAAAGCATGCACCTGAACCCCCCAGCTGTCATTCAGCCCCGTGCTGTGTGGTGGACCGGGCCTGATCCAGACCTGCACGCGTCCACCTGCAGCGCGCTGCTCGCTGCCTCACTGCGGCGGGCTGACGATGACTTGAATGCTGATTATTGTGAAGATCGACAAAGGACACGAGGACAAAAAAGGAGGAGATGAACCGTTTCCTGAGAGCCGGGGAGCACGGAGGGCTGCTGACGGACTGCAGGGAGCTGTCACCCAACCACACCTCCTCCTCCTCCTCCTCCATCACCTCCTCCTCCTCCTCCAGCGCCGCTGGCCCAGCCGACAGACACGCGGCCCTGCCCTCGCTCCAGACCCGGGGACCTGTCGGCGGCGGCAGCGGCGGGTCGGAGCCGAGGAGATCCGCGCTCAAACGCAGCCGAGCCGGTCGGGAGGGACGAGAGGAACCGGAGGCGGCGGAACACTCCGCGGCTGCGGGAGAGGTGAGCGTCGGTAAGCAGCAGCAGCAGCGTCGGGAGGCTCAAGGACGCAGCGTCGGTGCAGAAGGTGTGGACATGATTTCAGCGGTCAGCAGGGACGCGGACGGCGGCGGGAGCGGCATCATCATCATCAACAACAACAACAACAACAACAACAACAATAACAACAACAACGGCGTCTCCGAAGTGCCCGCGGCCTCTGCTGCGACATGCGCCAAAGGCAAGGAGGAGAGGAAGGGGAAGAACGTGATCCGGGGCTGGAAGAGGGACCGGGACCGGGACCGGGAGAGGGACGCCGCCGCTCCTCCTCCTCCCGCCCGGACGAGGAAAGAGAAGCCCGGCGATGGCTCGTCTCCTCCTCCGCCGCCGCCTCCTCCTCCTCCTCCCTCCGCCGCCTTCCTCCCTTCGTGCGCCCTGCCCGAGCATCCTCTCTGCCCCAACGGCGCCGGACACTGCCACTGCGCCGCGCAGGACTCCAGGATCCCGGGAGATAACGGCCACATTAACAACGTCAGCGGGAGTAATAAAAGCGCGCTGGATTGTGGAGTTAAAAGCGGCGGCGGCGCTATTGTTGTCAGGCGGCAGCATGACGACACGCCGGCGGCCAAGAAACACAGAGGAGCCGAGAAGGTAAGCGGCTCTTATTGTCTGGAGGCCAATCATAAGATTGTGAATATTAATAACAGAACAGAAGAGATGTGTGCGCGCACAGCAGCCTCCACGTTGAACACCTAGAGGCGGCACACATTAGGAACACAGAGGAATGTGTGTTTGATTTCCTCATATATTCAGAGCACACACAGTGAAGTGAGATGCAGGTGTGAAGGCCTCAAAGAACACACACACACACACACACACACACACACACACACACACACACACACACACACACACACACACGCAGGGCTGTTTAAATGGACGGAGATGGAGATGCTGTTTGTTTTCTATTGTTGTGGCTCAGCTGGTGTCGTTGTCCCATCTGTCTGCTCTTATTTAACATGCTGATGGACTGGGATTGTTTTTTTTTTTGTTTTTTTTGGGTGTCTTTTGGAGGGGAGATGAAGAGAGGAGGGAGCAGCACTGTGTCCTCCTCCTCCTCCTCCTCCTCCTCCTCCTCTCAGAACCATTTAATCCAGGCCTCCTTGTTTTCGCTGGAGATTAAAGCCAAAAGAAAGAGAGCAACTATGTATACATGTGCAACTCAAAGCAAAGACGTGAGGATAAGAATGTAAATCCTCCCTTCTTCTCTCTGTGTGTGTGTGTGTGTGTGTGTGTGTGTGTGTTTGCTCTCTCCATTGTGGAGATACTGGTATGTCAGGTGTGAGAGCGTGGGACAGAGTGTTTCATGAATCCTGCAGGTCGACAGGTCGACTGCTGTGGATTTAACGAGACATGTTCTAGTCTGTTAAAGGAGATGTTGCCACTTGTGAAATCATTTTATTTTTTTTTGGGGGGGGGAGGGGGGGGGGGTTTAAATAAGTCATCCGCATCCGGAGAGACAAAGATGGAGGGAGTTTATGGGAGGAGAGGGAGAGACATGACAGCAGAGGACACGGATCCAAACAGATGGAGGATTGTCCGAGAGGAGCTTTTATTTTCTGTGGATGCAGGATCAGGATCAGGATCAGGACCAGGACCAGGACCAGGAAGAGGAGCATCCTCCCTGCTGCTGGCAGATGCTGCTGACAGGAGGAACGCTGGCCTGCTTTGTTTATTTGTTGATCTGAAGGATTCCCATTCGGCTGTGAAACACACACACACACACACACACACACACACACACACACACACACACACACACACACACACACACACTCTCCCTGAGCTCTGTGGTGACTGTCATTCATTGTGTCAGCAGTGATCTCGGCTGCACTGAAGCTTTTTGTTTTTGTGTGACGGTTGTTGAGCTTCAGCAGCGTTCAAACACTTCAGACTGAGACTCGCTGTGACCTCGATTTCTGGCACAAGCGACGGTGAGCTGGAAGCAGATCAGCGACCGTTACCTTCTGTTAAAGCTGATACAGACAGTCGGACACGTACAAGTTCATAGTTCATCTTTGATCGCATGTTCCCTTCTTTTAAAATGTTAATTTCCCACTGATGTTTAACAAAAACACATTTGAGTTTGACTTATTCAAATTGATACAAAACAACAAGTTTATATTCCTCAATTATGTTTTTTGTATCCGTATATTGGACTGAAAACAGACTCTTAAAATGTAGATGAGAAATGATATAAAAAGCCATGTTTTACGTTGAGAAGACGCTCCACAGTTTTTGCTTCTAAAGACCGGCTCTTCTCACCTCCTGTTTGTGACTGGGTGAGGTTCAGCTCACTGTATTCAGAGTAACTAGAGTCGTAAAAAAGCCAAGTACAGGAAGTAGTGTGATGTCCTTCAGGAGGAAGCAGAGGAGGAGGGTGCATTCTAACGAGGATGACCAGTTTATCTGTAAAGAGAACCTTCTGGAAGCTGCTGACCAACTCTTCTGTTTGAGGAAGAACTGAGGATTTGTTGGACCTGAATTCTTGGAGATACGAGACAGATGTTTTGTTTTGTTTAGGGTTTTTTGGCCAAATTCTGTAAAATGCATTTGGGCCAAAACATTTATTTTTTTTTTATAAAAAACTGACTACTTGAGGTTTATTTTTTGATATATTAATATTTCTCAAAGTGTGTGCTTGAAACGTGAAGTTAGTTACATAAAGTTTAACACGTTCTTTGTTCTTTCATGATATTTACCGATCGAATGATCGACAGTTCAGACATCAACGTGAACCGTCTTTATAGCTATTACTCTTTTTTGTTGTTGTTGTTGGGAAGATTGAAAATGAATCAATTCAAATCACGAGTGAGAATGTTTTTAAGATGCGTTTAATTTACATTGAATCAAAATTGGATTAACTGGTTACACCCCTGCTGACAGGAGCCAATGTGGAGGCACTGGATATATGAAATAGCCTGGATATTAAACAAAGCTTATAAATAAGGTTTAATTAAAGAGAACCGTGTATTAATTATGTTTTACAGAGAGGGCCGAGCTCTTTTGTGCTCAGTATTTTCATCTGATTTAATGGATCTGCTTATATTTCAACCAACGCAGCGGTCCACACAGCTCGAGTTCTTTTTTAAAGTCTATTTTCTTCCATTTTATGTGCACAAGTACAGTGATTGTGTACAATACTGTGCCTGAACGCATCGTATGTAGAGTCTGCAGGAACGCTAACATGTTGACATTCAGCAGGTACAATGTTTAGCGTGTCCTCATGCTAAGTCAGCTCAGTTACAGTGTCATGGTGAGACACAACATACAATCTATTGGTTTTGTGTATGTGGTATTTTTTATTTATTTGTTTGTTTGACAGCGGGTGTCTTGTTTTGCTTTTGTTGCCTAAACCCACAGACTGTATGTAAGAAGTGGACGTCTTGACGTCACTCGTTGGCTCGTGGACTGATGTTTTAAAGCCTCGAATTTGGCATTTTGGCCATCGCCATCTTGGTTTTCTGCAACCAGTGAACAGGAAGTGACCATATTTGGGCTGTGGAGGAGAGAAGTATAGAGACGCCGCATACGTCTCTGTTAGAGACCCGTCAATCACTGTGTAGCCCCGCCCTACCTTTTAGAGATTCCTGATCACCCTTTTTCGCCACCAATAGCCGATAATTGATGATCCATATTAATAGATACAGATCTCTTTGTTGTTTGATTACAGCAGCTGGTCTACAAGGATGCAGAATATAATTTTTTTTCCCACCGTCCCCAAAAATTATTTCAACCTCTCTGAAGACTTTCACCTCTAATATCTATTTTATATTCATGTGAAAACATCTCCTTCAAACTACTGGATTTATTCAAGTTTACCACCAAAAACTAAATTTTACAGATTACATGTGAACACATCACGATAACATTATAATCTACCTTCAGCCAGTACTCTTGTTCACTAAGCAGCGCCTGAAGGCATCATGATGTAACTGAAGTGAACCTCCGTTGGTTAGCCGTTAGCGGTGCTGCTAACGTTACTAGCTCTCCTCTTGATTAGTTGTTAACAATGAAACATGATCAGAGATCAGAGACTAGAACCACATGTTCTACTGAGTACTGGAGGAGAACCATCGTCAGGAGAACTTTATTTACACTCTGATGGTTAACGTTAAACTGTGTGTTTAAGGGAGGATCAGTACGGCACCAAAGTCTTTAGGATTCATCCTCTGGGGACCATGACTGTCTGAACTAGATTTCATCCAATAGTTGAGACATTTCAGCCGGGACCAAAGAGTGGAGTCCTGCCGCCAATCATGGCTAAAAAGAAAAATACACAAAGAAAACCTGAAAGACCTTTTTAGCGAACGGCTGAAACGAAAACCGAGCTGCCATTTAAAATCTGATGCGGCCTCGTTGGCAGAAAATAAGCAGCAGTTCCGCGGCTGCTTGAAAGCTCAGACTGTCATCTGCATGACAAAGAGATTTTCACTCGGGTTGCTCCGTGAATGACAGCGGCCCGCTCTGCGATCACTTCCTGTCTGTCAGCGCTGGATCCCTGCAGGCCGAAGGGAGAACGAAAAACAGCCTGTTGGATTCCATCGGTTTATCTGATCAGCGCTAAACGTGCGCGTCGATATCCGGCCAGTCCCGGTTTTAACATCTTGTTTTGTTGTAACCGCGGTGAGATGTTGTGTGTTTTATCTTTTTACCTGGTGGAGTATTCTTTTTGTTCAGGCTCTGTTTCCATTTTTTAGTTTGTTCGGGGGGGGGGGGGGGGGGGGCTGTGATGTCACATGTTTGATCCTGAGCGAGCATCCTGGATCGGTAGAGCGTGACGAGGAGAGGTGCATGCTGGGAAATGCACAGGGTTATAAAGCGTTATAGCAGAAATGTTGTGATTCATGTTGAAGTATTCAGACCTTTTATTTCAGTTATAGTACCAATACAACAGTGTAGAAATACTCTGTTACAAGTAAATGTCATGCATTCAAAATGTTACTGTGTGTATATATATATATATATATATATATATATATATATATATATATATATATATATAGTTATAGTTGTGAGTAATACGTATAAGAACTGAATTTATGAGTTTATTTTTTATTTTAATATGAATATACAAAGTAACCAAAGCTGTATAATAATATATATAGTGAAGTAAAAACTGCAATATTTCCCTTTGAGATGTAGTGGAGTAGAAGTATAAAGTACATGTTAATGCAAAGTACTCGTCTGTGAATATCTTGCATCAAAACTATTCATACCGGCAGAGAATTTGCGACAGTTGCAGCACTTTGGAGCCAGAGCAGCGTCTGAAGAGATTTTACCGAGTTTCCCTTTAGTGAAACGCTTTAGATTTATCTAGAACATTCAACACAGAGTCGATTCAAAGTGCTTCACGCGGTACAGAAAAGCACTACAGTTACATGCAAAACAACTCAAGTTCATGATTATCATTAAAATGAAACACAACACAATCATACATGTGATCTCCGTTCAGACGTGGTACTTATTGCTTCATCGGGTTGGAAATGTGCGTCTGCAGATGAAACACAACGACGTATCAGGTAACTGAAGTGTTGGTGTGTGTCTGTGTTTGTGAGTGTGCAGTCATTTCAGTGAACAGCCTGCGGCGACGCTTCCTGAGCAGAGATGTAACGCCAATTTCCAAACATTTCGAGGATTTAAGAGCCAGAGGACCAAAGCTTCTTCCAACTTTCACAGCCGAGAGAAAAAGAAAACCCGCTTTTTAATCACTGCATCTTAGTCAAAGACTCTGAAACAAAGACAGAAAATACTAATTTTGTTGGTGTTGATTTGACCTACAGACGGAGCTTTTCAGGGACTTCTTTCAACACACATTCTCATTTTGTCACTTGAAGTATTTTCTCACCAAACCATCAGCCTGTACAGGAAGGAGCCCGAGCAGCTGTTCGGGTTTAACTCACCTCGTTCACGTTCACACTTACAGCGCGCTAATGATGCCAAACAAGAATGCAAAAAACGAGGCGTCAGCGATGCCTCTGAACACATCGTGTCTTGTTACGGTGTGACGAAGACGGAGATGTTGTGAAATAAGTCGATTTTTTTGGCTCAAAAAATATTCTTTTAACTGACAAATTCATTATTTGAATAGCATGAAACGAATATCAAACGAGGTGAAAATAGTGATTTTTCAAGTGAGTTTCTCTGCAGGGCAATATGTAAAGAACTTTTATGCTAGTATACTACTAGTATACTAGTAGTATACCAGACTTGTTGTAGGCACAACAGTTTATTTTATTTTAACGTTGGCTAGGAAGACTAGTGATGTAACGATGTAGTGGTTTGGGGATGAATCTCCTTCTGTTCACATTTCTGATATCTGATGTTGAAACTGTAGAAGTCGAGGTATCATATTGGTCAAGCTGTTCTCATCTAGTGTTCGTATCCATACCTACGAAAAAATGAATGAGCTTTAATTTGTAGTAATCCCACAAAAACAAATCTCATGTAATCTACGTGAACGGGGGAAGAATAAAGTCTTTCATCCAGGAGACGTTTGTTCGTCCCTGTGTGAGACGAGAAGTTAAGTTACGCAACTTCCGTACTTATTTTGAATCCAAACCACCATCTTTTATTAAACATAATTAAGTATTTCACCATCTTTTCGGAGGAAGAGGCACTAAAAATGAGCTGTAACGTGTTGGTAAGATATCCTACGATCCGTCTTTGAGGAGATGTTGGATTGGTGGGAGAACTTTCAGTTTGGTAAGAAGATAACTGACCGAGCGGAGGAATTGTTTTGTGCGACACCATCTTTAAAACTTTGGTTTTGAATGCTTTTTTGTGGTTTCATGGACAAATTATGCAAGTACTCTTGCTGTTCATCACCAGCCTAAAGGTTCTCCGGTCCTCAGCGGGATTCAAACTCGCCTCACGCGTGTGTCCGGTTGATGATGACAATCATCAGCACTCTGATGTTGTTTATTGGCTGCAGCCAAAAACCTCAGCGGGCGTCACTCAGACGTTTCTCCAACGTCTTCCCAAAAAAAAAAACCCCCACAAAATGTCTGACTCACGTCTGCAGAGTCGTCACATCTGACGTGTTCAAAGACGTGACATTAACGGCTGTTTAACCGTGAGTCGTGTTCGAGGAGAGAGAGAGCGTTGATTTAAAAAAGGTTTGTGTCAGCAGCAAGCACCGAATATAAATGGTGAATGGTGGAATCGCTGATAAAAACCCCCAAAAACTTCAGTTAATTTGACTAAATATACAATGAACCCTCACAAACAATCCTTTGAGAACTTGCAGGTGCATAAGTCGCAAAAGTGTCCATTTAATTGTTCTGTTCTTGTTGATCTGTCTGTCTTCTGTGTGTGTGTGTGTGTGTGTGTGTGTTCAAACATAACTGACAAATTAAGTGGAATAAGTACTTGATTTAAAAACCGTAGTCACAACCAGCGGAGACATTAGGCCGTTTCTAATCGGGGGTATTGAAACGGAGAACATCAAGGCGAGAAGGGGGGGGGGGGGGGGGGGGGTCAAAAGCGTGGGATGCATATCGTATCATTTATCAGAATCACTTAATTTCAATCATAACTTTATTTACATGTAATGTATCATTTATACGGTTCACAGTAGATTATCGGTGTGTGAAATAGAAGGAAAGCTGAAGATCGTGAGCGACGCTGGCAGAGCGTCCACGTTTCAGTGTGAACCCGTAAAAGAGACGTTACGGTCCCAAACCCCCGAATATTCAGTCAACTACGACGTAAAAAAAAGAAAGAAGAAAACACCAAATTTGAGAAAGTAAAGCACAAGCAATTCTCAAAAGTGGCTGTTTAATCGCCTGATTGATATTTAAAACTCTCTCTCTGTTCTTTATTACGGAGGAAACTACAAACTAGTCACATGATGTAGAATCTGGGTGGATGGGTCCAACAAGAAACCAGGAGACCGGTGTTTGACACAAAGTGTTGTGGTTTTGTTGCCGAAGCCTAACTGTGCGTAGTTATTTTAAGTCTAACTGTGACGTTTTTCCTAAAACTAAGTGGTCCTGTTGCTTTAACTTTCGTTTCGTTAACGTTATATCATCCCAAAGAACAAGCCGGACCAAGCGACGAAGACAAAAAGGGGACAATGCTGTCCCTGTACCAATAGACCTCTCTACTCTACGTCATATTCATCATCGGGACTTGAAGCTGATATCTTAGTGATGACTTCAGCACACAGAAGATATATGTGGCTGAATGACTTCAATGTTAGAAAACGAGACGTGGCTCAATGTCATGAATTTGAACATGAACTCGTCTCAAAAGGCGCTGCGTCTCGACAGCCTTTCGGGAGAATCTTGTTTTGAATTTAGAACAAAATTGATTTTGCATCTGACTCACAAATGAGCTCAATGAACACAAGATGTGTTCAGGGTCGTCCTTATTCCACGGAGACTTGAGGACCACGAACATCCTTGAAGATCACTTTTCCTATTGTTGGGAAATGTATTTGTTTTCATTAATTTTGTATCAATCAGACATCAGACAGGCGGAAGGCAAACGTAGGCAAAAAATGTTTAATTTTAACAAACAAGACATCAGTGAAAATGTTTATTTGACCATTTTCAGTATCGTATCAGATGGTCACGTAACTGGTGACGAATACACACTTCAGTAACGACACGTCTGCTCCTCTGTTCCTAAACCTAATGAAGTTGTTTTGTGAGCTAAACCTAAGTAAGTTGTTTCCTGCGATGGAAGTTTATTTTGAAAAGACTGCATTCATGTAAGGAGCAGAAATTGTATCACGTAACTTCAGTTACGTAGTTTCTTTCCCCCAAACGATGATCTTTTTCTAACCCTAACCACGTATTTCACCATCTATTCCTATTTCGCGATCTAACTAAGTCTTTTAATTGCCTAAACTTAACTACGTAGTTTCCTGTGAAAAAGCAAGTTTATTTTGAAAAGACTGTATTCATGTAACAAACAGGAAATTGACAAGTGTTGCTGACTTTAGTAGAAAAACGAGGAGTAACATTTGGTAGGATATCATACGAACCGTTGTTTGTCATTTTAACTATAAAAATGTCAAATCTCTTCTTTCTCACAGCTAGCGTTGGATTTTCAGCCGTCTGGATCTACTCATGACGTTATTATGACGTTATTATTACGTTACAGCTCTGTGGATTAGTGGCGGGTATATCGTCTGGATGTGTAATACATCTCAACACCAGAAACAGACTACAGTAGATCTGGAAGTCACTTGCTGTAGATATTCATGGTCCCCAGAGTGAGATCCCCAAACGATTTTTGGTGGCCCTCCTGCAGCACTGTCGTGATAAAAAGCTTCAGCTGGACTCATAAATATCTAACGTTCAGAGTGTCATAAAGATGTACTCACGATATACAGCCGAACGCCGTTATTCTCTCCCAGTGCTCACTTTTATTTATCTTTCGAAATTGTGATTTATTTTCTTTGAAACGATGCTGAAGGTGAATTAAAAGCATGCAGACATGTGTTATAATAAATATATGGAAATAAAAATAAAAGATCTGGTCCTTATCATAAAAGAGTGTGTAGTGTAGCCAGTGCTAAAATTAATGCAGACATGATCAATCATCTGCATCATGGAGGTGATCGAGACTAAAATATATTTCAATAATTGTTAGAAAGATGATTTTCCGTTCGACTGTGTAGTGAAGCTCAGAAACAGGAGGACGAGTGCAGGAGGAGTAAACGCCGGCGCCGACAGCGTTGTTCCCACTCGAGGCCCAGAAGTGTGTTTTCAGAGACTCCATTAGGGATCAGAGTATCACTGCCAGCCGGTGTGAGAGGCTTCGTGGTTGGACAACGTATACGCCCACTCACTAACCGAAGGAAACACTGGAACAGTCTGTCGCTACCAAGAATCTCTCTCTGTCTCTCTCTCTCTCTCTCTCTCTCTCTCTCTCTGTCTCTCTCGCTCTCTGTCTCTCTCTCGCTCTCTCTCGCTCTCTGTCTCTCTCTCTCACTCTCTCGCTCTCTGTCTCTCTCTTTTGTTCTCTCTTTGTCTCTCTCTCTCTGTCTTTTTCTCACACTCTCTGTCTCTCTCTCTCTCTCTCTCTCTGTCTTTCTCTCTGTGTCTCTCTCTGTCTCTCTCTCTCTCTCTGTCTCTCTCACTCTGTCTCTCTTTATCTCTCTCTGTGTCTCTCTCTCTCTGTCTCACTCTGTCTCTCTCTGTCTCTCTCCATCTTTCTCTCCATCTGTCTCTCTCCATCTGTCTCGCTGTCTCTCTCTCTCTGTCTCTCTCTTTCTCTGTCTCTCTCTCCATCTGTCTCTCTCTCTGTCTCTGTCTCCATCTGTCTCTCTCTCTCTGTCGCTCTCTGTCTCTCTCTCTCGCTCTCTCTCTGTCTTTCTCCATCTCTCTGTCTCTCTCTCTCTGTCTCTCTCTCTCTCTGTCTCTCTCCATCTGTTTCTCTCTCTGTCTCTCTCCATCTCTCTGTCTCTCTCTCTCTGTCTCTCTCTTTCTCTGTCTCTCTCTCCATCTGTCTCTCTCTCTGTCTCTCTCCATCTGTCTCTCTCCATCTCGCTGTCTCTCTCCCTCTCTCTCTCTCTTTCTCTGTCTCTCTCTCCATCTGTCTCTCTCTCTGTCTCTCTCTCCATCTGTCTCTCTCTCTGTCGCTCTCTCTCTCTGTCTTTCTCTCTCTTGTTCTCTCTCTCTCTGTCTCTCTCTCTCCATCTGTCTCTCTCTCTCTGTCGCTCTCTGTCTCTCTCTCTCGCTCTCTCTCTGTCTCTCTCCATCTCTCTGTCTCTCTCTCTTTTCATATTTTATTTAACTGCAGCTTTTCCTGACATCCTCTTCTTTTTCTACACACCGGGGGAGCTTTCGCTCTCAAGTCTGAAGTCAGATGAAGGATTCTTTTCATCTCAGTCGATCAGCGCAGAGGAAAATGAATGGGGACAATTTAGTGGAGTTTGTGGTTAAAAGCTTCTGGTTTGGAACATTTTCTGTGTTTGTAGCAAGAAAAGAGAGTTTGTGCATTAAAAGCTTTATTTAAGATTTATGTTTGTTAAAGTTGGAGCTACTATCCAGAAATTGTACGTTTAAAAAAAAAAGAGAAATACAACTCAAGGTTTGTTTTCATGATTATTCACTAACTTGGAAATGTTTTTTTGCTCAAATGCTTTCAGAACGGCCTGAGTATTCATGCATTTTTGCAACAAAATGCTCCAAATAGTTTAGCTGTGATTAAACTTCAACATCAACGTATCCTTGTATGATATCCATGAGAAGTTCCTCCTCGTTTTCCTACTAAAGTCCATCGACAAATGTCATTTTCTGCTCGTTGCATGCAAACAGTCTTTTCAAAATAAACTTCTGTCTTCGCAGGAAACAACTTAATTAGCTTTAGGAAAAAGTAGTGGTTTGGATAAAAAAATAATAAGCTTTTGCAAACAAAACTCTGATTAAACTTTAGTGCGAAGTTGCAACTATTTTCATTGATCAAAAATCGACATTTTCCGTTTCTGTTTTCCCTCCAGTCAGCAGTCGACGTGGATGAAGAGACTTTAAGAGGGTGAGAGGCGACACATCAGATCTGATCCACAGCGACGTGTCGTTTGATATCTCACGGAATTTTTTTTTTTTTCGTGCATCAACTTCAACTTGAGTCTTTTCAAAATAAAAACAGGAAACAACTTAATTAAGTTTAGGCATCTTCAGGAAAAGATGGTTGTTTGAGTTAAAATAACCACAGAGGTGCCGTTACGAACGCATTACGTGACAAATATGTTAATTAACACGTCTTCATCATCTTCATGTTTCCTTCAGAACATACCTGCTGTTGTATAGAAACATGTTTTTTAGTCACACGTTCTCACACAGCGTTCGTAGCTAAACCCATAAACGTGAATTTGCTGTAATTCGTAGATCAGTAAAACAGGGACGCAAAAAAAGCGTCAAAGATGCTACATCAATGTTTCCTCCAGGAGACCGTACCGTTCCGTACCTTTTGAACCCAAACGACGATCTTTTCCTCAACTAGTCTTCTCTGTGAAGACGGAAGTTTATTTTGAAAATCCTGAATGCATGTAACAAGCAGAACAATGTTACTTCTGCAGGAAAACGCACGATAAAAAGGGGAGTAACGTTTTCGTACGCTATCATACGAGCTGCTGCTTTTTAATTAGCAGTCACATCTGGGGTCGCGTCGTTACAGACGACAACATCTGCTCTTCACTATGTCGTCGCTAACGTGTCAGTTACTCTTCCGCCGCGTTGAAAGGCCCGCGACGTCTTCGTAACGACATCGATGTGAAAACGCCGCATGCAAACACACACGTGACTCTGGGAGGCTCGCTGGCTGTTAGCGGCTGATTGAGCGGCTGCTGGTGTCGGCGAGGGGAAAGAAAGCGGTTGTTGGTTTTCAGCGTGTTTTAGCAGCAGCAGGAGTTATTATGGCAGTGAGTAATGTCACGCCATTAGAGCTCGTCTTTCAATGGGGAGGTAAGTGGTGTGTGTGTGTGTGTGTGTGTGTGTGTGTGTGTGTGTGTGTGTGTGTGTGTGTGTGAGACGCTGCAGGGAAATAGAGAGAGCAGAGAAATGAGAGACAAAATGGACAAAAAAAAAAAGATGGCTACCATTCGCAAAAGAACACAAATACACACACAGATTGTCTGCACACACACACACACACACACACACACACACACACACACACACACACAGACTGTCTGCACAAACACACACAATGCTTCCTCTTTCAGCGGCCTGACAATAAAGACAGGGATGATTTCTGTCTGGGGGAAAAAAACTGTCGGTGTGGCTGCTCACTGGAGGATTTAATAGGAGGGGAGGAGGAAGAGGAGGGGAGGGGGGAGAGGAGGAGGACGTGAGGACAAGAAGAAAAGGGTAGGAAGAGGAAAATAAGAGGGGAGGAAAGAGGGGAGAAAGGAACGGGGAATAGGAGGAAGAAAGAACGAAAGAGGACGATGAGAAACAGGATTAAAATTGAGAAAATACAAAAAGACAGAGAACAGGATCGGTTGGAAGGAAAGGAAAAGGAAAAGGCGTGTGAGAGGCAAGGAAGGGAGAAGGGAGGAAAAGACCAGCAGGAAGGGCAAAGACAGGAAATAAGAAGAAGAAAGATGAAGAAATGAGGATAAGAGGAAAGGAAAGGAGAGGACAGAACGAGGTAAAAGATAGGAGGAGGAATATGTTGTGAGAGGAAGAGAGGAGATGGAATGAGGAGGAAGGAAGGTAAAGATGGGGAGACAGGGAGGACATGAGGACAAGGATAAAGGACAAGAAGAGAGAGGCGTAAGATGAGGGAAGGCGAGGAGAATAAGGACAGAAAGAAAAGGAGAGGGGGAGGAATATTTGAGAGGAAATGATGACAAAGAACAGGTAAAGAGAGGAAGAGGAAGATGGGAGGAAATAAGCAGGAGGAGCAAAGACGGGAAATAGGAAGAAGCAAAAATAAAGAAAGAAAAGGAGGATGCGAGGGAAGGAAAGTAAAGGAGAGGACAGAAGTAAAGGTAAAAGAGAGGAGGAAGGAAGAAAAGCAGAAGGATGAGGGATGGAATAAGGTTCAGGAGGAGAGGAGGAAGAGGAAAGGAAGGAAAAGAGGGGGAGAGGAGGAGGACATGAGGACAAGAACAAAGGAAGAGAAAAGGGGAGGAGAGAGGGGGTACAATGAGGGAAGGAGAGGGGTGAAGGAGGGAGGAAGGGGAGAGGGGAATAAGGAAGAAGGGAAAAAGGTTTGGAGGAAATAAAAGGAAAGGGGAGGAAGAGAGGATGGAGAAAGAAAAAGAAACAAGAAAGACAGGAAGGGGAGAAGGAAAGCATGGAGGGGTAGAGGATGAGGAGGTGAATTAAAAAGAAAACGAGGGGAAAAGAGGACAGGCAGAAAGTAATTAGAAGAAGAGGAGGAAAAAAGGATGAAAGGAGGACACTAAGCAAGAAAAGGTAGAGGAAGAAGAGCAGGAGGAAGAAGAATAGACAAGGAGGAAAAAAGGAGAAGGAGAAAGAAAGGAGGACAAGAAGTGCAAAAAAATAGAGGGAAGGAAAGGTGATGAGGAAGAAAGACTGAGAATGAATGGAGGAGAAGAGGTGAGGATGAGTAGAGGAAGAAGAGATGAAGGCAGCGTTTTCTCATCAGACGAGTCGACAAAAATCACTTTTACAGCTTCTGTTAACACTTCAGCAGACGAGGAGGAGGAGGAGGAGAGATGGATGGATGAAATGACAACGGCTGAAAAGATGGATGAATGGAAAGGTGGATGGATGGAAAGGTGGATGAAATGACAACAGATGGAAAGATGGATGGATAAAAAGATGAATAAAACGATGGGCGGATGAAAAGACAGATGAAAAGACGGATGTACAGGCGGATGGATGGATGTACAGATGGATGAAAGATGGACGGATGGATGGATGTACAGACGGATGAAAGATGTACGGATGGATGGCTGTACAGACGGATGGATGGATGGATGGATGTACAGACAAATGGATGGATGTACGGACGGATGGATGGATGGATGGATGTACAGACGGATGGATGGATGGATGTACAGGTGGATGAAAGATAAATGGATGGATGGATGTACAGACGGATGGATGTATGGATGGATGTACAGACGGATGGATGGATGTACAAACGGATGGATGGATGGATGGATGTACAGACGGGTGGATGGATGGATGTATGGATGGATGGATGGATGTACAGGCGGATGAAAGATGGATGAAAGATAAATGGATGGATGGATGTACAAACGGATGGATGGATGGATGGATGGATGGATGGATGGATGGATATTTGGATCATTGAATTGATGAAAACTCTTCATTGACTCTTCTTAAAGACAAACAGGTTTTATCTTCACTCTGAGCATAAAACGTGATTTAAGATTTATTATTTAAATCATAATAACTGAAGATGAAAAAATGCTTCTTTGTTTAATTATAGATTTCAGAGGCAGAATTAATGGAATCAGCCGGCTCCCCTGGTGCCCCCCCCCCCCCCCCCATTAGTTTGGGTGATCTGTGATTGGGCACAGAGCTCCCGTGAGTCGAAGCAAACATGGAAGTCAAATCTTCAAAGATTTCTTCTGATCTGTTTTCTTCTCTCTGACTGCTGAAGAGGATTTAAGGGGAGAAATCAAAAAACACATTTTGCATTTTAGTTATTATTTTTTTAATCTTATAGCTCCTCCGTCTGGGGCCAATGCTCCACCTTATATATATATATATATACATATATATATATATATATATATATATATATATATATATATATATATATGTATTTATACGTTTATATATGTTAAATTGCTTAAAATATTGAATATATTTCTTCAGTTGTGAAGAAGGAAAACAGAATCATTTGATATATTTCTTCAGCCTATCAAAACATTATGCAAGCCTTAGGTTCAGTCTTGTAAAACCTTTTTTTAATTTCAAGCTGTCAAAGCTGTTTTTCGGTTCTTAAAATGCAACTCTGTTCATCAGACGTGTCTCATTAACAGCAGGACTAATATTTGCCATCAGAGGAGAATATTTGTGGATTTCATGGAAGGAAAACAAAGTAAGAATGAAGCGTGTGATGACGATTCACTTTCGAGGACTCTGGTCAAAGTCGTCTCGGGTGAAACCCCAAAATAAATACAAAGCAAAGCTGCTACCATTAAACAAAGCTCTGATTTTCTAACGTTACCGCATCAACGAACTGTAATCAGCTAACGATATGCTAACTCACGGCGCTAACGTTGGGTAGCGGCTGTGGGATAATTAGCTAATCAGCCAGGTTAGCGGCTAATTAACGTCTTCGCATTACCTCAAGACGATGTGTTTTTATTTTATCTTCAGGATATCTGGATAAACATCAAATTATAAAAAGGTCAATTTGTTAATGGAAAAAACAATATTTGTATTTCAGAGATAATTACTTTATTATTGTGTGAAAATGTCTGTTATTGTTGTCGTTGACATGTTATCACAACAGAACAACCCTGTGATCGAGACGATGAAATCATATCTGTGTTTCACTGCTCTGTCAGTGTTCTTTTTCTCATTTTGTTTTAGAAGAAGTGGACATAAGAAATCCACTAAAGCATCACAGCAGAGACTCTGTGAGGAAGACGAGGAAGGGTTTAGTGTGAGACAAAGTGAGGAAGGCAGATAGTGTGTCTGTGCACAGCTCCAGGGTCCATGCATATTTGAGTGTTTTGTGGGTCCTCATGCGCTCCGTGAGGTTTAGAGAAAGCTTTCTCTCAGTCTTTGCTGGCCGGCCACAGATGCTGAAGGCCTCACCGAACAAGATATCGGAGAAAAAATAACCCCCCTAAAAAACACAACCGCTGAAATCGATGATCGCAGGAAGCTCGAGGCCAGAAAACGGTGATGCAGAGTTTTTAATCAGCACGAGTTCCTGGAGGAGAGAGATGAACTCTTCACTCCCAAAGTACAAAACAAACCAGAGACACTGAGCTTCTCACCATCCATTCCAAGTTCAGCCTCTACTTGGTTACTGTAAGGGAAATATCGACCTAGAGGTTATTATATTTACACTTTATGAACATAATGCTTTACATGAGATTATATAAATCCCAGCGTTAAAACTATGAGCTGACATTTCTACACTTTGGTACAAGATACCAAAGCCGGGCAACCAGGCATCGGCTTTTGGTTGCCAACTCAATTTACATTTTTAATGATTGAGATATAATGCAGTTAATCGTCAGCATAGTGAAAATGTGACATAAAAGAATGCTAACACAATAACTGAACACAATTCTTTGTCATTTTTTTTTATCAAAATACAAACTGCAATATAATTTTCTGTGCAGCTCAAAGATGTCGGAGTACTTTTCCCTCCCAAGAGTTCTCAAGTTTTTGTGTTGTTTGTCGTTCAGGTTCATCTGGTTCTTTGTCGGTTGAATCAATTTGCAAATTTGTTTGTGACGTCGACGGGTTGGTTGAACTTTTGAACTGTTTGCGTCGACATTGTCTTTAAACGTCTGTGTGAGCTCCAGTGAACTCGCCAACGTACCTGCAGCGTTGTCTGTCTTCTGACTGTGACAGAAATATTTAAATATCACTAATGCGACAAATATCTTTTTGAAAACTACTCATTTTGGGATGTTTTTTGTGGCTTTTTTAATATGTTAAAAAAGTTAAACATTTCTCAAAATGGTTGCCAATGGCAGATGTGACCTTACCCGTTTCCAGTCTTTATGCTAAGCTAAGCTAACCAGCTTCATATTGACATGAGATCTAGCTCTCCAGCATCATAAACAGCAGCATGTTTACATCCTACACAGTCTTTAATGCTAAAGCTGCAGTTCAGCTGTGCTTTTGTCGCTTGTTTGTTTTTTTTAATTAAGAAACAGTGTTAGAAAAGATGATTTGTTTGAAGCGTCCAACACACGAGGGAGCAGCCTTTTGTGTGTTTTTTTATTATTTTTGCTGTGCGGTGTGTATTGCGATGGGAGCGTTGTTATTCTGGCTGTCTGAGGGAGGAGAGAGGCGTTTACTGCCGAGCAGAAAACACCGGGGATCGGGGCTTTTTTTTTCTTTTCTTTTATAGTTAATTTGCTTTGTGATTTGGTGGAATGAAGTCCTGGGTGGTTTTTGTCAGCAGCTGTGTGGGAGTTTAACAGACGGTTCCAGGAAGCACAGAGGATGAGAGACTCACACACTAGTGACGTTTTTGGCTTTTTAATTGTTCAGTTCAATCTTCTTAAATGCATATGAGTTACATATGCAAGTTGAACCTCAGCTCCTATAAAAAAGTCTATAATAAACTGAGTAGTCAAAATTCAGACACTCCGACCTTTAAGGACAAAAATGTCCCCATTGAAACATAATGTTTGATCATCACATTATAAAACCATGCATTCATTATGTCAGGTTTTTAATTATTATTATTATATTTATTAGTTTTTATATGTTTGGGGGAAATACATGCTATTTTTCTGGTTTCCTGCATTTAAATCAATATGCTTGCTAATCATTGTTGACGGTAAACAACAACAAAAACATCTCTCTAGCGTTTAGTATACAGCAAATAATTCAATTTCCCCCTAAAATAAACACAGGGGCATTATACAAATATGGAATTCTGAAAACTAATGAATATTTGATCGGACCTGAACTTTGGAGGAATTAATCGTTATATATGTATATATATATATATATATGTGTGTGTGTATATATATATGTGTCTATATATCCGTATATAGACAGTATATATATATATATATATATATATATATATATATATGTGTATATATATGTGTGTGTATATACAGTATATATGAATATTTGATCGGGACTGAAGTTGGTTAAAAAGTGAAAGTGGTAAATAATATTTTTATTAAAGCAGTTTTTTGAGGCAATTTTTTTAAAGCGCAAAAACTAAAATGCATCATAATTACTGCTGTTGCTAATCATTTACATATCCAGGACTGTGAAAATAATGAGGGTCTTTTTCACCACAGCGTGGGCATTATGTTAACAAACCGGCATTCAAAGGATTAAACTGCTGAACACAAATGTATATTTGGTGGTTATGATCAGGACTGAAGTCATTTTTGTCCTCTCGGGACTTTCTGAAGGGAGGCCTGAGGGTTAAACGTGGTTGAAAGCGTCGCAGCTGATCCGTCCTTTAATGTTGAACATCCAGAGCTGCACTGTCACCTTGGCCGTCTCCTCTGCAGTCTAAGCTGCTGTAGCAGAAAACCAGCAGAAGGATTCTTAAAGAGAAGCGCAAAGCACCGCCGAGTCTCCTCTCGTCAGATATGAGAGGACTCTTTTTGAGAGCGACTGATTGATCTTCATAATAAATAATACAAAAACTCCTTTAACCGGGGAACCAAAGCGCCTCAGCGCCTGTTTTCCCAAAGTATTTACAGACTTTTTTATTTTATTTTATTTAAGTGGGAAGTCACTGGAGAACATTGTGCAGTGAGATATCTGTCAAGTCTGTAATCTTTATTGAGTCATAATGGCAAAAAAAAAAATCCTTCATCGCTGATTGCTGCTGCTGCTGCTCTCTCAGCAGAATTATTTCCCAGAGCTGTTGTAATTGGCACCATAATAAGTGGTGGAGATAAGAGCGGGAGGGGGGGGGGGGCGCTCAGGCACCGGTGACTTAGTATTTCATTACGTGTTACCATGGCGACGGCGGTGGCTGCGATCGCTCTACGCTTTAGAAAAGTGAAAAAAAACAACCCCCAAAAAACCCCTGTTCTTTGTTTTTTTATGAAACGCTGCAGGAGACTGGAAGCACAGAAGAAATGTAATGCGACTCCGGTCCTGCAGTGTTTGTGGCGTCATGTTTCAGGTCTTCATGGACTCATTATCTTCAGGTGTATTTGATCAACGTAACTGTATCAGCTCCAACGCCAAACTACACACTTATAATAAGACTTTCTGACAGCCAACAAATACATCCAATCTTTAATATTTAATAAGTCGGTGGAAATGCAACCAATGAAGGGTTTGGCTGAAAATGGAAAAAGCCATTTTCGTTTAAGTTTGACTAATCAGTTTATTCATATCAACAATAAATCTAACAACAATTTAATAAGTTAATGTTTCTGAGTATCAGCTGGATGCATTGAACATTCCACGTATCCTCATACAGCAGTTTGTATAATATCTTAAATATCTAAAAGTCAATGACAAACTGTATATACGAAGTGGACGTAGTTGTTGTGACTTCACCCATTGGTTTGCAGACTGATTTTAAAGCTGCAAGTTTGGTGCTTTTTTTTTATTACGTCCATCGCCATGTTGTTTTTTGCAACCAGTGAACAGAAAGTGACCATATCTGGACTGAGGAGGAGTGACGTAGAGACGTCGTATACGTCTCTGGTAGAGACCTGTCAATCACAGTGTAGCCCCGCCCCTAAATCATCCCCTGCTTTCTGGTCTGTTTGACTCTAAATGGAGCATAATGTACTAAATGAACATCATGCTGTATTGAAGAAGACTGTAAACTAGAGATTGAGACCATAAACTCATGTTTACAATGTTTACTGAGGGAATAAATCAAGAGAGAAGTAGAGTCATTTTAGACTAGACTTCTATACAACCAGAGGAGTCGCCCCCTGGTGGACACTAGAGAGAATGCAGCTTTAACACATGAAGCTTTGGCTTCACTCGTCATAACTCGTCATCATAAGGTTGTCAATTTTTGCTTATTACATGCAAACAGTCATTTCAAAATATAACAAACTTCCCTCTTCACAGGAAACAACTTTGTTAGGTTCAAGCCACAAAAGTACTTATTTTGGTTTAGGAAAGAATCGTAGTTTAGGTTTAACTACAGAAGTTTTAACAGTGTGTAACACATTGCCTGTAACAACTCCCAACCACAGTGTAGAAATACTCACATAAAAGTCCTTGGGCAGAATGATTCCTTTTAAAGAGTTATATTCATCATCTTATTGGAAAGTTAGCTCAATTTGAACTTCTTTATTCTGTTGGAAAGTTTAATCTGAAACACACAGCATTTTCTTCTACACTGTTTTGTTCGTTAAAAGTATGTTTTTCTGTTCGGTTTGAGCCTCAGAGACAATGTGGAGTTTGCTTTTAGTTCGTCGCCTCCCTGTAATATACCAGACAGTCACATTGAGAGGTTCAGCAGGTTTAAAGCTTTTAATCCAGTCTGAAGAAATAACAAAATCTTCCTCCTTCAAAAGCATAATTCACAAAGATTCTTTGTGAAGATTTTTGAGTAAAATGTTCAATAATCAACTCAGAATGAGAATAACATCCAGGTTTGTTAAATGTCTTGTAAAAGCTTTAGACCCCAAAGATCAATAAATCATCTGCATATTGCTGATCCCCCATTTTAGAGCAGCCGATCCCCACAGTAGACCTAAACAGCATACTAATCTCATTTTCTGCGTCAACACAGAAACCATTTTTTGTGTCACAGTCACACTGGATGAGCTCCAGTAATGCTGCCTTCTTATACCGCTGCAGACTTTTGCCAAGTGGCTCTGTGCAGAAGTGGCAGCTAATTAGGCCGTAATGTGTTGGTTGGAAACATTCATCCCAACCAGGGTGAATATTTGCCTCTTGCAGACTCCGCCAGTCATGATGGAGAGATGTAGATGAATTAAAATAGACGGGGTGAAAAAAAGTCTGGGTATAGTTGAGAGATGATAAGCTGCCACTCAATATTAGGAAGCCGGTAACTGCAGACTGCGGATATAATAATGAATGGTGTGACATTTGGAGAAAATGTCTCGTCTTCCAAAATGTCCTTCCACTATGCAGTGGGATCCAACATCCAACATATCAGATGTCAGTTGGATTCTCGTCAGTGATATTAAAATTACTTTAATCATCTTTTTACTTATATTTTTGACAGTCTTACTCCAGTTTTTTCAAGAGAAATATGAGCTATATGAGCCTACATTTCAACACATTTTATGTAACTTTCATCTTTGTTACTAACTTATCTTCGTTGGTAATATGTTATCTTGGTTGCTATTATCTTATCTTTGTTTTCATCAACTTATCTTCATTGTCAATAGCGTATCTTCATTGTTATTGGCATATCTTTGTTGTAATTAACTTATCTTCATTGTTATTGACATATCTATGTTGTAATTAGCTTATCTTCATTGTTATTGACATATCTTTCTTGTAATTAACTTATCTTTGTTGTTATTGTTGGTTGTTATTAACATAGCTTAGTTGTTGATAAAATATTCTAGTTGTAATTACCTTAGTTGTTTGTATCTAATCTTCATTGTTATTAATTTATACTTATTAGTATATATATATATATATATATATATATATATATATATATATCTTATCTTAGTTGTTATTATCTTATATTTAATGTCATTAATGTATACTTATTGTTAGTAACATATCTTAGTTGTTATTATCTTATCTTCATTGTAATTATCTTATCTTTGTTGTTCTTATCTTATCTTTGTTATTATTAGTTTATCTTCATTGTTTCAAACATATCTAAGTTTTTATTAGTGTTTCTTAGTTGTTATTAACATATGTTTGTCCTTATTATCTTATCTATGCTGTTTTTATCTTGATTGTTTTAAAATGATTCTTCATTGTTAACATGTCCTAGTTGCTGTTAACATATCTTATTTTCACTGTTATTATCTTATCTTCGTCTTAATAGTCAAATCTTCCGTTGCCTATTTTTAGTTTTATATATAGTATTTTTTATTTTAAGCACAGTAGGGAGGGGCAAAAGCATTTCACATCTCTTTATCATCATGTACAGACATGTGTATGTGACAAATACAATTTGAAACTTAAATTAAACTGATTAAAACCAAGAATAAAGTAGAACTGAAGTAAAATGACAAATTGCATTGCCTGGTTGATTTTTTTTTTAATGAATCCCCTCCTTTTCCCTCCAGGTGGACCCCATGTTCACGGTGCCAGCTCCCCCTGCTCCGGGCCACCCCGGGGCCCCCGGATCCTCCCTGCCCTTGGCCCCTTCCTTCTCCCCTCCGGCCCTGCCCACCTCCAACCCCAAGCAGTTGGTGGTGAGGACGAGGTCTATAGGCACCAACACCCAGGACGGTGGCGTTTCAGGAGCACTGGAGGGCGACTCGGCCTGCCTGGGACCCTGCCAGCCCGGGACCAGCGTCAACCTGGAGGGCATCGTCTGGCATGAGACTGACGAGGGTAAGGAGTGTTTCTGAAGAGTAGTAGTGAACGCTCTATCAAAGCAGGTTTAAAGGGATGGTTCACCCAAATTATAATAATCTAGAGACTTTGAGACACTTCTGAGGTGAATGGAATCTACTCTGTTACTTAAAGCATTACATTAATTGGGACTATTTCTTTTGATTATCGAGAATCAAACCGTTGTTTCTTGAAAGACATGTTCAGTTTTTCAGTCAATGCTTTAAATTGCACAAGCAAGCGTTGGCTAAACTAATAGATGAAGACTTCCTTCCAGGGACAGCTGCTGCATGTGTCCTCGACAATGCGGCTGCTAACTCTGGGACACTGTTTTCTGGTGTCTGAGGTCCGATGCGTCTGAGAGGACGTGGAAAGTCTTTTGTTTCAAACAGGAGTAAATTAAATACTTTTCTCAAGCCATCAGCAACTTTTCTGATCCTAGAGCATGAACAAAACTATTTTTCACTGAACACAGGCCGTGTGAAAGCGAGGTGTGGAAAATTCAGGTCCAGCAAACGGTCCATTTTGTTCCTCCTCATTCAGACTAAAGGACGTGTTGTTAGCAGGATGAATTCAACTAGGGAGGCTGTTTTTAGAAGCTGTTGAAGGACGGCGTTCAAACGTGTGACAGCTCCAGGGGAACAGTCTGTCTGGACTCAAAGCTGAGTAAATGGTCTTCAGGTTTACTGGACAGCAGAACTCCAGAGCCTCTTATCCACACCTCAGAATCTTAGAGCTGTTTCTCGCCGCTGCGATGCGAAGATGTTATGCAGGTATACGGGAAAAAATCTAGGTTTGAATCTTCCACATGATAATTATTGTAACATTGAGGTTGTTTCTAGTCGTTAGCAAGTGAATATCAGCTATGACCAGCTGTTGGACGATCTCGAGCTATATTTTGACGTTTATTTGTCTGTTGATGGAGTCGTCGAGGTGTTTGTTGTACATTATTGGGTGTTGAGAAGCGGATTGCTCATTGTTCTGTCGGTACATTATTCTGAAACACCAACAGTCCGCTATCCCATTAGATCCCAACTGTCTTTTAGACCGAAATCAAACGCCCATTGTTCCGAAGGCTCTTTGCTCTGAAAATACACACTCTGTGTGTAACTCTGTATGGCTAATTATTATGTAGAATAACAGCAATAGCTTTTTTATGACATCAGCTGAAATAAAGGATTTTAATGATCAAATTATATATTTCTGCAGGGTTTGCAAGAATTCATGAGAACTCACAAAATCAGTTTGTATAAATATCCATGCAACTTTTTCAGACAGAAATTGGTGCTTGGTGTGAAACGGCTTTTCATTAGTGGATGGAGTTGCTTCAGTTGTTGTCATGTGACCTAAATATGTAGTTGTGGTCATGTGACAACATATTGGTGTACACAGGGAAGATGGTTGACCAGTCTGTGGAGTCAGAAATAATCACTGACTCCTGGTTGACTTTGACTCCTTTTCCGGTTGTTCTTTCTTGATGTTTGTAGTTTGTTGAGCGTCCTCTTGTCTGCAAATAATGACTCGAGTGCGTCTGAAACAACGGGGGACGTAGCGTACGACAGGCCTCAAGAAAACCCCGATGCCCGTCAAAGCATCAGGATGAACCCAACGTCAGCTCTCCAGAAAAGCACCACTTGTATCACATTTGCACATCCTGACATCTGTACCGTGTTGCTGAGGCAGTAAAAGTGGTTCAGAGACACCGACAGGTCACAGCTGTGTAATGGACGGATTGTTGAAATGATATCTGGTGAATATTGTGAGACGGTGTTTCTCTGTAGATACTTTGAGGTCTGGATGCTGATGAATGTTTGTAGAGCTTTGAGTCTGTGGCCTCTGGTGTGTTTATCCTGTTGACTGTTGTTTGAAGTAAGTTCGCTGCAGTGTTTCTGATTTGTATTTCTAGTCAAATAGAAAAACGTATTGAGTGTTTGACTGACCCAGTGCTCTGAGACACTGTCACTGTGGATGACTGTATCAGGACAACAACACGCAATCAATCAATCAATCAATCAATCAATCTTTTCCTGCACAGCCACTCTCATGCAGCTCAAAGTGCTTCACAGGTGACGGACAAGTGGAAAATAATAAATGTGGACCGTGAAAACAAAAGACAAAAACAATTTAACAATTTGAGAAATGTGAGATGATGAAAAGGGATGAAAATGTAATAAGATTTTAAATCTAAAATAACAGAAGTGTTGGCTTCTTTTAAGCTCAACCAAACCACCTCACCAGAACCTTAACCAAGTCCTTAATGCACCTGAATCTCACCCAACATTAATTATAGATGTGGCGGATCAGAAGAACAATTTTTAACAAACAGCGTTGCATTGATTTTTGCCTCCGTGGATTCACGACGTTTGGCCGAATAACAATTGGGAGTCTTTACAACTAGTGTGGGTTTGAAGAACATATGCCACAAGAACAGATAAAAAACGTCTCGTCGTTCCAAACTGAAATAACTGAATATTTTGAAACATGACTGGATATCCTCAGAGGAGCAGGTTTTTTTTTTTGCACATTAAGTCCAAAATACCAGAAGAAAAGTAGAAACCAGAAGCCCATCTTGCACTACAAAATGATACCATGGGAGTACCGGGCGGCGGATCAGACGGCCCGATGATTCACCCAGCCCACTTCCACGCCGCGGCGCTTTGATAGGCCGTTAACGAGGACGACGCTCGGCGCCGCGGCCCCTTGGCGGAGGTGTAATACCTTACCGCGGGCTGCTAATGAATAATCCCGTCTCTCTCTGTGCCCGTCTCGCTCTGCCAGCCGCGGGGGCCTCTGAAGTGGAGCGTCGAGGCGTTTGTATCCCGGCCCAGTATTAATTAACTCGAGCGGCTCCCTCCGCCCAGGCAAAAATAAGAATAGCGGAAGAAGAACAAACAGAACAGAACTCGGGGGGGAAATATATATGCTGGTGGTCCTGAACAGACTCTGGGTCCTTCTGTACGAACAGGATCACACCAAAGTCAGAGAGGCTTTTAAAATGTTTCCTTCCAGACCTTGAAAGGTACAAAGAAGATGAATACATTTATGAAATGAATCATTTAAAGGCTGCACAACTCTGTAGTTGATCAACGGGAAATCAATCATCTCCAATTTCTTCATAATTGATCAATCATCTGAGTCATTCAGCAAGAAAGAAGAGACAAACATTCTCTGGTTCACCAATGTGAAGGTTTTCTGCTCACCTGTTTTTATATCAAGAGTGTCTTTGGTCATTTGAAGCTGTGGAAACGTTTCCACTATAGCTGCTATATCGTTTTATTGTATTTGTACACACTTAAGAGTGCATCAAATCGAGATGATTTAACAAAGAAGAAATGTGTCCGGAGGAGAGGTCAAGGAGCCACAGACCTCCCTAACGAACGAAACAAAGTTCTGCTCTGGATGTATTTCAGACTCCTAAAAGACTCAATATCAGTCTAAGTGAACGCTGTATTTAGAATGTTTTCACCTCTTTACCTTGCTGTCAGACAGACCTTCATGACGGGGAACTGAAGCTGTTATCTACCACCAGACTCCATTCACAAAAGCAGTGATTGTACCTCTCAGAATACAGGAGTTGCTGGTCTACTTTTGCCTTCGAACAATAACTCAATAATGTGCGACTTTGGTGTTTTAAAGGGTTAGTCTACAGAGGGTACCCTGCCTCCTCCCGGTCCACCAGAGCTAACTGATCATGGATAAGTACCTCATACAACCCCAACGATCCAAACTGTCCCTTTAAGAGCAGCAGTTCATGAGGAAAATAGTGAAAAGGTTCCATAACGTCCTCAAGAACTCTGAATCCTCATCTCTGAACTTTACACCAAATTTCCCCCAAATCTGTTCACATATTAATTTTTTCAGATTCTCTTCCCGAGAAACAAGCAGTGAAGCACGACTGAACACTTGCTCCTCGGTGGAGAAAAACAAAATCAATGCGAAGGGAGAAACATCAAAGCTTTCGTGTTTTCCAGGTTTGTGAGAGTAAACAAACCGCAGCAGAGCACCGGGATTCATAAATAATGTGATGCTAAATCTGGCGTTATGCAGAGATTTAAACACGGCGATGTGCCGCTGCATGCAGACGTGTATACTTTATTTGACATACAGGGAGAGTCCTGACAAAGATGGAGGGACAGAAGAGGGATAAAGGAGGGAGGAAATGGATTCAGTCTGACGGATAGATGAGGAGGAGAGAGAGAGAGAGAGAGAGAGAGAGAGATGTGAGGAGATGGACAGAACGGCAGCCGAGGTTTCTGTCTATATTTTTAAAGCACCGGAGGGACGGAGAGCTGAGAGGAATGTAAAGACGGAGGCAAAAAAAAAGACAGACAGACAGAGGGGACGAAGAAGGACCGTCTTTTAACGGACAGTGTCAGAGTCAAAGAGGGGAAGGGAAGAAAAACAACGAAGACAAAGAGAGACATGAGAGAGTATTTCTATTTTATTTATTATTTCATCCTGCAGCTCGGGGGGGGGACTATATCAGGAGGCGGAGGGATAAACCGAAGAGCACCCCGCCTCGTGACGGCGGAGCGGTGCGAGGGGAGGACGCCGGTTGCATCTTAATTAAGCAGAATGCTAATTGGAGAGACAGAAGAAGAAGACGAGACCACCATTTCGTTCCCCCTGTCTCCTCCCTGCAGGAGACCACAGGCTGATGAGCTCTAATCAGATGGTGATTGGCTCGACTCAGTCAGACAGACTGACTGAACGTCTGTCTGTCTGACTTGATGGGCAGAGATAAAGTCAATTACAAGGATTGTAAATCATTACTGTCTTCTGAACACACGCGTTAAATAACCCCAGTAACCGCGGTGAAGTAGCTGGTGTGCCCTTAAAGCAACGGCGCATCACTTCTGGTGGCTTTTTCTCACTGCAGGTTTATTTAAAGCTTCTTTCATCCAAATCCACCGTGAAAAGTCAGCATGAACACACACACAGCGCACGTGAGAAAATACAGAGAGCACGTTAGCTTTGCACAAATAATGATGGAATGTGGAAAATATAGACAAACGCAACAAAAACACCTCGGGAACAAGTCTGCTGGTGTCCTTGAAACCTACTCAAAGTCCATTGGACCGGCATGAATGTAGGCAATAAAACCGAAGCACGCAAAGTTACGTGGCAAACAAATAAACGTTGACTTCTCTTTTCTCACGTGTTAAAGCTGCATTCTCTCTAGTGTCCACCAGGGGGCGACTCCTCTGGTTGTATAGAAGTCTAGTCTAAAATGACTCTACTTCTCTCTTGATTTATTCCCTCAGTAAACATTGTAAACATGAGTTTATGGTCTCAATCTCTAGTTTACAGTCTTCTTCAATACAGCATGATGTTCATTTAGTACATTATGGAACATTTAGAGTCAAACACACCATAAAGCAGGGGATGATTTAGGGGCGGGGCTACACGCTGATTGACATGTCTCTACGTCACTCCTCCTCAGTCCAGATATGGTCACTTCCTGTTCACTGGTTGCAATAAACATGGTGACCGCCGTAATCCAAGATTGCGACAACGAAATTGCCAAACTCGAGGTCTCAAAACATCAGTCCACAAACTATTGAGTGACGTCATGATGACTACGTCCACTTCTCATAAACAGTCTATGTTACTAATGTTAAATTAAAGCTTTTTAACTCTTATTCAGAATCAGCAGGTCAAGAGGAAATCAACAGACTAGAGAACAGCTCACAGTGGGAGTGAACTCTGGAAGGAAAGACGTTCATTTCTAAGTGAATTTTAAGTGTTGATATTTTTGTTCAGTCTGCGAGGAGGCAGGAAAGGAAGAGAGAGAACTTTTTTCTTTTTTTTCCCCTGAATCTTAACAAACAAACCCTGAAGTCACTGAGATACAGATGCTCAAGTTTTTTTTTTTTTTAAATCCACACAGCTCAATGCAAGCCTGAAGAAGTGTTATGGAGACGTGGGGCCAAACTGTTACTGGAACTAGAACACACTGAAGGGTGGATTCACAAAGAACGGATCGCAGCCGCTATCTGCCCCGTCCCCTTACAGCGCAAACACACACATAAAGGTCAGCAGCTGAGTGCAAGTTGTCCTTTTGCATCTGAATCACAGTCTGTATGGACGTAGTCGTCGTGACGTCACTAATTAGTTTGTGGATGTTTTGAAGCCTCGAGTTCGGCTTTTTGGTCGTCGCCATCTTGGATCTTTTGCAACCAGTGAACAGGAAGTGACCATATCTGAGGAGGAGTGATGTAGAGACACCGTATACGACTATGGTCTCTGGTACCTGTCAATCAGCGTGTAGCCCCGCCCCTAAAGCATCCCTTGCTTCATGGTGTGTTTGACACTAAATGGAGCATAATGTACTAAATGAACATCATGCTGTATTGAAGAAGACTGTAAACTAGAGATTGAGACCATAAACTCATGTTTACAATGTTTACTGAGGGAATAAATCAAGAGAGAAGTAGAGTCATTTTAGACTAGACTTCTATACAACCAGAGGAGTCGCCCCCTGGTGGACACTAGAGAGAATGCAGCTTTAACACGTGAAGCTTTGACTTCACTTCTCAGAACTGGAGGTTGTCTCCTGGTCTGATTGTAATTGTCCATGTAGGAAAGTATAGAAGCTCTTAAGGTTGATGTGTTGGTGTGTAGATGTGAGGTAAACTAAGTTTTATCATATATATTCATATATTTTACTTCAAAGCTAGTTTGGGAATGTTAAGTTGTTGACTAATCAAATCCATCTGGCTCCACTCGTCTGTGTGTGAGTGTGTCGTGAAGGTGTCGGCCATCGGGCTCAGTTCAAGAGCAACAAGTCGTGTGTTGCAGTCAAACCTGGTTCTAAAGCTGAAAATGCATCCAGGATGTGATTTGCTCTGCGTCTTGCCGCTGGCACATCACAAAACCGAAGGTTAATGGTTTTCAAATGTCAGTCCGAGAGAGAGAGAGGAAGAGGAAGAGAGAGGCATTTATATTTCAAACGGCTGAGGAGTCGTCAATTCTCGGATTAGAGTTTAAACCTTGAAGACTAAATTTCTCTTCAAAGCCCAGGAAGCTGACGGGAACGGAGGGCTGTGTTTCCCTCCTCTGATGTTTGCTGACCGATATCAGTTTGAGCGATTTCACAAAAAGGGGGTTTGGAAAACAACTTGAGCCTCTTTAAAGCTGTGAACTCAGTCCTTCACGTTCCCACGTTTCTTATTCCCAAACAGCTGCTGCTCCTCTTTTTATTTCTGCACATTTGTCTTTTGTCAGTGTTTCATTAGTTTCCCTATTAGATAGAAGAGAGAACAAAGAAGTGAGTGTTTCTGCAGAGCTACAAAGGGTGATGTATGCAGCAAAAGAAGTGCTGCTCACAAAGTGTGAAACAGGGTGAAAAGCTCCTTTCAGACCGTTTGATTTGTTGTCTTCTGACACACCTGTGTCCCAGTTTGAGTCCGTTAAAAGACAGACTTTTTGTCTTTTTGTTCTGATTGATGTCATCTCGTTAGCAAAGAGCCTGGAAGACGTTCAAATCAAGGGATGAACAAAAGAAAAGACCCGCAACTGTACATAAAATGTTAAGACCCTGAGGGTTCAGGGCTTAAGGCCTTAGGGGGGACACTGGGACCTAAAACAAACGGCCCATATTTCCTCTTGAAGTCCTGAACCCTGTGTTGATCTCTTGATACTGATTGTGGTCTCAGTAGATCCAGTTCTAACCCTTCCTGTCTCCGATGGACAGGTGTGCTGGTGGTCAATGTGACGTGGAGGAAGAGGACCTACGTGGGAACTCTGCTGGACTGCACCAAACACGACTGGGCTCCTCCAAGGTGAGACCTACACACAGACTAGGAGACTAGATGACATCACAGTAGACTCTATGACATCACAGTAGACTCTATGACATCACAGTAGACTATATGACATCACAGTAGACTCTATGACATCACAGTAGACTCTATGACATCACAGTAGACTATATGACATCACAGTAGACTATATGACATCATAGTAGACTATATGACATCACAGTAGACTATATGACATCATAGTAGACTATATGACATCACAGTAGACTATATGACATCATAGTAGACTATATGACATCACAGTAGACTCTATGACATCACAGTAGACTAGATGACATCACAGTAGACTAGATGACATCACAGTAGACTCTATGACATCACAGTAGACTATATGACATCACAGTAGACTCTATGACATCACAGTAGACTATATGACATAATAGTAGACTCTATGACATCACAGTAGACTATATGACATCATAGTAGACTCTATGACATCACAGTAGACTAGATGACATCACAGTAGACTATATGACATCACAGTAGACTATATGACATAATAGTAGACTAGATGACATCACAGTAGACTCTATGACATCACAGTAGACTAGATGACCTCACAGCAGACTCTATCACATCACAGTAGACTAGATGACATCACAGTAGACTCTATGACATCACAGTAGACTAGATGACATCACAGCAGACTCTATGACATCACAGTAGACTATATGACATCACAGTAGACTAGATGACATCACAGTAGACTAGATGACATCACAGTAGACTCTATCACATCACAGTAGACTAGATGACATCACAGCAGACTCTATGACATCACAGTAGACTATATGACATCACAGTAGACTAGATGACATCACAGTAGACTAGATGACATCACAGTAGACTAGATGACATCATATGTATGGATTCTTTCAATGGGAGTCAAGAGATCACTAACCTGGGAGTCATTTTCATTTTAACGATGTCATTTAAACTACTTTTATTTTAATTTTAGGAATATTGCCAACGTCCGACCTTTTTAAAAGATTCTCACTCATTTGTGTGTTATGTTATAGATTTAATTTCTATGTTTTTTATTATTATTTTCCCTCTTTATTTCCCAAGGTTTTTATTTTATTTATTTATTTATTTTTTAACATTTTATTGTGTCATTTTTATCTTGCAAAATTGTATTTATCTGTTTCGTGAAGCACTTTGAGCTGAGTGTTTGTATTAAAGGTGCTATTTAAATTAATAAATAAATTGAGTTATAGCATTTCCAAAAAAGAAAGCTCCAATCTCCCTCTCAGTTGAGTTATTATTAGATAAGTTATTAAAAACAGTGAGCTGGTGGGTTCCTGTGACGCTGTTGGCTGCTATAAGAAAGTGTGTTCTTTTAAAGACAGACTATTTAATGTTTGAACGGCGAAAGGTTGAATTCATAAGCAATAAAATGCACCATTTATCATTTAGATATGCTGTGAGGTTTTTCTGTTTCAGTGTTTCTTGGTCTGCCACCAAAACACCCACCTGAGTGGTTTGTTGTCTGAACCTAAGCAAGTGTTTTTATTTGAATTCACAAAGAAAGTGCGTGACAAGTTGGAATGCAAAGGTGTTGAGGTTTTTGGATATTTGTAGTATTTGTTCAGGTTAATGGAGGATCATGGTCCTGGTAAAGCGTTGGTATAGAAAGCGCTGCTTCCTGTTTGGCAGCTACAGTTACATTTGTTCATGTATTTGGTTTCACAGACTCACAAATGCAGCTAACATTGACATTAAGAAAAACAGCTCAACGTTTAGTTCAGGTCGGATCGCGATTGGCTCTTCGTGTCGCCACAGATGGACACATTTAGGACGCCAACTGCTGGGGAAACCAGGCCTCAAGTGATATTAAAATGCATTGATTGTTATTTTTTATTCTAATCGTAGACGCAGTTTATGGACAGGCCTTGTATAATGATCCTGATTCTTCTCCGCACTAAACATTGGAATATATATTTGCTGTTGATGAACTTGTTAAGTGATGGTGAATCATAGGTATATATTTATAGATATGTTTAAAAGAAGGCTGGATTGACTGTGGGCTGTCAGCTGTTGTTCTGTGATGAGCTTTAACAGAAACACTCTTCATCCCGGTGTGTTTTTCTAATTGCTGAGTAGAAACTGTGTCTCTCCTCGCGGGGCTGAAGCCTCTCAATTATTGCTGCTGTACATAAATGATTGTTGTCATGGCAATTACAGAGTAATCTCAGAAACCAGGGACTAAATTGCTTTTTTTTTTTTTTTTTGCATTTGGTTTCCGCTGCTCTCTTTGTCAGCGGGGACTGAATGGCGTTTTTATTATAGAATTCAATGGAACGAAATGTTCCCACTTCGTTGATTTATTATCAGTCCGTGAATGAAACTGTAACCTGAAGATGAAACGACACAATGATTAAATTAAAGCACAAAATGTAACTAAAGACATAAAGAAAGAAAGTTATTATAAAAATAAACATAAAAAAAAGTAAGCGGTGAATTTTTCAGCTTTAGTAGAAGTTAAAGTTTCTACGAGGAACTTTCATGTAGCGTTGGTTCTGTTGGTCCCTGTGGACTAAAGCTGTAGTGTCTCTGAGCACCAGAGTCCCTTTAGAAAACCTCTCATTCTACTGCAGCAGGGTCTGACAGTCTGACCCTCTCAGTCCTGGTTCTGGTTCTCCCGTGACTCCCTTCCATCCAGCGGGTCCAGCAGTACGTCCTGGGTTTCCAGCAGAGAGGAGAAGCTCTGCTCCTGGGGGAGGAGGAGGAGGAGGAGGAGGAGGAGGAGACGCTGCTGCTGCTGCCGGGAGCTGAGCTCTCCTCCTCCCTCCGGAGCTCCGACTGCAGGTCCAAGGCTGTGGGTGAAGCCGGATCTGGGTCTGTCCATGGTGGACCGGTCTCTGCTGGAGGATCTGGGTTCCATCCACGGTGGACCAGGACTCTGCTGGAGGATCTGGGTCCGTCCACTGGTGTCTGCATTCAGAATAACTCTATAGAAACAGACCATCTTCTCTCTGTTGGTCTCTGTACTGATGGAGGTCTGATACAGGATCAGGACTAAACTGAGACCAGATAAAAGCTCCTCACAGTCACTTCAAATTGTATCAAATTAAACTAGATTCCTCGGTTGATACAAATGTTAAGCAGAGGCATGAGAGCAACAAATAACCTTGAAAGAGCCCAAAACAAATCCATAAAAAATGCAGCTGCGTGTTTCCAGCAGCTTCAGTGACATTCAGGGACACGCTGATGGAAAAAAGCAATTACAAACATCATAAGAAATGTGAGATATCATCATTTTAAAATCACAGAGGGGGACAAGAAAGTCTAGTCCCAACGTGCTTTGCGGTTCCATTAATGGAAGATGATTAACGCCCAAAACAGTCTTTTCAAGGTCAGGATACATTCATTGAGTCCTGCAATGTAGTGTCACAATGAATGCACTATATCCACGGTTCAGGGTCCAGCTTTGGAAGGTAGAGCCTTCCTCTGTAGATAAACATAAAGCAATCTCAGCAAACAGGTGTTTGATATGAATAACAATGTGTGAAAGTAGAGAAGCCTGTTCAGAGTAAAGATGTGAGGCGCTCTGGTAAACAGCATCAAAAGACTTCAAAGACGAAGGGACACCGTGTGAATACAAACGTCTCAGTATCAAACACAGAGATGATGTACAGGTTTCTTTTTTCATGTTATCAAAAGGAGAAAAATCAATTTCTATCCTTGACGTCTGGATAGAGTGGTCAAACATGAGCCTTGAATGATAATCAGTGTCTGATGGAACAAGAGTTCAATTTGGGTGAAGAGATGAACAAGTTGTTTCTCGGGTTAAAGCCTTTCAGGAACAAGAGAAACAAGAGATCTGTTTTCCCAGTTTTGATGTTTTGATGTGATTTTTTCAACCAGGATTGAAAAAGCTTTCTTGAACTTGACATGATACAATACGACGTAAAACGATACAATGTGAAACAAAACAATACAACAAAGTGGTACAATACGATACAATACAATGTGATACAACAAGTTGTGATAACATAATACGATACAATGTAAAACAATACAATGAGAAACAATAACATTTGATACAATACGATCAAATTTGATGTGATTCCATTTGACATGTGATACGATACAACAGGTGGGTTTCCATCCTGTTTTTCATGCACATTTTCAATTTGTGCATAAAAAAAAAACGTGGAAATGTAGAAAATTTGATAAAATCTTCATCGCTCCAAATGATCTGATGTAGTCTTCCTCACATTAATACATGGAACCAACATACGTGTCATATTTACAGACAGTTTTTTGCATTGTTATATTGTAGGTTCAACTGGTCTTCTTTAGTAATGGTACGATAGTTTTCCGACTGGAGAATTGGCATCACCTACTGCTTATCTGCCTATTGGAGTCATTCACATTTTCTCTTGCCCATTTTTCCTCGAAAATTTGGTTAAAATTTGCGCTACATATGGATGAAAACATGGCTGATGTGCAAAGATGCAACGTGATAAGAGTTTGTAATATGGTGTGATACCGTATGATGCCATTAACACCTTCTTTTTTGTTACGTTGTCACCATCTGCTGGACTAATGAGGACACTGTGTACTGCGGCTACAGGAAGAAGTTGGAACTAAAACTACCACAATGTGTCTCCCTCGTACTAATGACACTAAAACCAGACCTAATTTAACATTTGATTTGTTTAAAAGAGCGGAATAGAGTGGCTTAGATGTGTGGTTTTTGGTGGTTGCGTTATATCTTTTGTGAAACACTTTGTGACATTCTAATATAAAGTTATTTACGTCCTAAAAGTATCTGCTTTTCTAAGGATAAGCAATGTATATACAATATATATATATATATATATATATATATATATATATATATATATATATATGTTAAAGTGACATTAACATGCTTTAAAAGTAATAACTAAATTTGCTCATTTCCGATTTAATAAGAATTTTCTGACTCTGGATCAAGCTCTTTGGTTGGTGGGGCGCTGTATGTGCACCCTCTATTGACCGGCCAGTTACGATACATGTTGTGTTGATACAGGACACAACACAACAGGACATAATACCTCTGTGTCTATGCTGTCAGTAAGTATTGTTTTCCTCTTCTTGTGTCCAGGTTTTGCGAGTCTCCCTCCAGCGACCCGGAGATGCCCGGTGGGCGTGGCCGGGGCAAACGGATGCGAATGGCCATGGCCGAGCGGCCCTGCATTGAGCCGGCCCCCGCAGCCAAAGTCAGAGGTCTATCGCAGCACAGGAGCCGCGGAGGTGGTGTGGCTGGAACTGCCGCACCCATCCACAGCAAGGGACGAAGAGGAAGCCTGAACCTCATCAACAGCAACTGCCGAACGCCTCCTTCTTTCTTCACCGTGGAGGAGGTGAAACCTGCCAACAGCACCTCCTCTCTCTCGTCCGGAAAGCGAAAGAACAAACCGCCGGCCGACCTGGACCTCAGCCTGGTCTCCTCTGACGACGTCAAAAACGGGAACGGGAAGAGGATTCGAGCCAAATCCCGCAGCGCCCCATCCACGCCGCAGGGCAAATCTGACCCCTCGTTCATGGACCCCGGAGGTGGTTGCGCCTCCTCACCTCCTCCCCCGCCCATCCTCATTGACTGCCCCCACCCCAACTGCACTAAACGCTACAAGCACATCAACGGCCTGCGCTACCACCAGACGCACGCACACCTGGAGGCCGAGGAGCAGAGGAAGCCTGAGCTGGAGCCCATGAAGGACGGGGAGAGCGAGGATCGACTGTCAGACTGTGAGGACACCATCAGCAACTTGACGTACGACCTCTCGGAGACAAACAGCATCAATGCCAACAGCTCCTCTAAGAAACCTGCTCCTCTATATAAGGTGACCACGGTGGGATCTCCTAAGAACAGACGGCTACTCCTCAGCACTGACCACAGCCCCTCAGTCAACCCCAAGACCAGAAGAACCTCACTGCTGAAAGACGGGCTGATTGACGACCTTAGCAATCTGCCCATCATCTCCAACATGACCGTGGTTCTGGAGAACTGCATGGTCCCAGACAGGAACTCCACGGTCGAGATGCCCAAGCTGGAAGCCGAAGGCTTGATCGACAAAAAGGGAGGCGTGTGCGACAAGGGCAAGAAGGCCAACGGGAAGGTAGAGAAGCTGTCCAAGTCACGGACCAACCGGCCGATCGCTCCGGCCCCTGCTCCCCCAAAGCTGATCGCCATACCCAACACGGCGTATCCGACCGGCACTGCTGATACTGCCACCTCACCTATGGCAGCTGTGGGTCTCGCCAGTAAAAACCTTCCCCTGAAACCCATCAAACCAAAGCTGAGCATTGTCGTGGAACCGAGCCTCGTCAAAGCCACCATGGTCACCTGCAGCAAAGAGACCAGGAAGAAAGAGAAACGGAGGCTGAAGGACAAACACAACAAAGACGCTCAAACCAGGACGCCTAATGGCGACAGCGGTGGAATCAAACTGGAAGATGGTTGTGGTGGTGGTTCCAAAATGGGTGTCAAGGAAATTTCTGGAAGCCTTCTGAAGGAGCACCTCAGTAAGCAGGATGTAATGAACGGGCTCACGGAGAGCCAGGAGAGCAGGATGGCCAGTATCCGAGCCGAGGCAGACAAGGTGTACACCTTCACCGACAACGCCCCCAGTCCCTCCATCGGTGGCTCATCGAGGCTCGACTCCGGCGGTAGTTGCCTGGCAACAGACAGCAAGAACAACAGCCCCGCCTACTCCGACATCTCAGACGCCGGGGACGACGGGGGATCCTCCGAATGTCGCTCGGACGGAATCCGATCCAAGTCCGCCTCCTCGGCCTCTTCAGAGGCGAGCTCTAACAGTAACCACGGTAGCTCTGGTAAAACCCCGCCCACTGCTTCTGCCCCGCTGTCCAAAGACCCCCAATCCCCGTACTACCACGGCTACGACCCCTACTACCTGCAGGGGTACATGCAGTCGGACAGGCAAAACAGCAGCAGCGTTGTCTTCCACAAAAGCTCCGGCCTCGACGGCAAAGGGAAAGACAGAAAGGACGAAGTGAAAGAGGACGACAAAATATCCTCCCATGAGTTCTCGGACTCAAAGAAAGGCGACGGGCCGCCTCAGTCTCAGCTCCAGCTGGCCATGAGCCAGACCCAGACCGCCTTGGCCCAGTCGCTGTACTACGGCCAGTACTCCAGAGGCCTGTACATGGACCAGAAACTGTTGCTGGCCTCCAAGTGCTGCGACCAGACGCACGGCGCCAAGCAGAGGGGCGAGAGGGGACAGGGGTTGAGAGACAGTGAGGACGATAAACACATGGTTGGGGGTTCAGCCGGTGGACCCATGCTGGGTAAAAGTCCAGATGGCGCCAAAGGTTGCTGTCCCAAACCCGTCCTGTCCTACGTGGAGATGAGTGAGAGGGGAGAAAGGGGACAGAGTCTGGGCGCGAAGGCGGCGCACGGTGGCATGGTGGACCAGCACCAGGTCTTGATGAAAGACTGCGACGACATCAAGTCGCCTTCCTCTTCCTCTTCTTCATCACTCCACAACGCAAACAGTCAGACAGATCTGGACTCAAATGTTTCCTATTCCAGTGTAAGTTTCTCCCTCTGTCTCTAACCCGCCGCCGCCGCCGCTGATGGTGTTGTTGGTGTGCTTTAGCGACCGCTGTCGAGTGTCACAAAGAGATTAAAACACACATTGTGTCCAGCTAAACCAATAAGGTGCTAATAACAAAGACCGTGTGGCTTCTGTGGTGCTGTAGCTGTGCTTTGACATGCTACTTTAGTCGTTTTGGTTGAAAATCAGAATCGTGTGGTTTGATTTGATGGATGCAAATGTTTTTGTTTTTTAATGTGTAGAATCAATGGGGGGAAGCTGTACATGTAAAAACATAAACACACAAAGGAACAAAAGAACCAGTTCAAATACATACGTGTTGGTTTTTATACATGCGCTGCTTTTATTCCAGAAAGCTTGTACAGATTGTTTTGACCCATGTCATCTCACGATGCATTAACTCTAGCCATGCTGGGTCTTGTGTGACTTGAATGAAAGCCATGTCTGGGAGGTTGTTTTTTGTTGTTTTTCTTCAGTTCGGCCTAAATTCTGCCGTTGCTCATGTGTGAGACGTGTCTTGATTGGTGTCATTGACGTTGGAAACGCCGCACTCCTCACATCCCGCCTCTGAATGGCCGCCTGCTGTTGAAAAAAAAAAAAACGCCGTCATCCTCCATCAACATCCCACCCAGAGCCAGCGATAGATGGTCTGTCTATGGTTCTGTTCACTCCAGCACACAGTGTTTCCTCTATAGTCGGTCAGCAGCGGTGGGCCGCCGCACTTCTCCACCCTTGTTAAACAAGACAAGTGTGCAAATGAAAGTCATAAATTATGCTCTGAATAAAACACAAAATAATCATTTAGTTGTAGCTCTGCAACTGGCCATGTAGAACCAAAAGTGGAGACAGAGACGTGGACTGAAGTTGAATCGACCCCACCCCCCTAAAAATGACTCCCACCCACCACTGTTAACAAAGAATTATAGGGGAAACACTGCAACTAGCACCAACACTTGTCCCCCATCGATCTAGCCCTCAGACGGCCCGGCCTGGGCCCACTGCCTCGCTCACAGCAAATACTCTGAGCTCCAACATGGGGAGGAGGCCGAGGAGGGGGAAGCAGACAGGGGGAAAGAGTGGGGAGCTACCGTGGAGCCTGCCGGGGCCAAGATGACCTCCGGGGGAGGAGGAGGAGGAGGAGGAGGAGGTGTGGGCGGAGATGCTAAAAAAGCCAGGATCCACGATCTCCCGCCCGCCATCGACTTGGAGGATCCAGACAGACCGGACGGGCTGGACGATCAAGACCAGGAGCCGATGGGAGTGCTGGCCGAGGAGCCGCAGAACGCCCGGGCGGCGGTGTCTCCTCCCATGACCCCCCAGCAGCCCTACATCCAGTACCAGCACTCCTCCTACCCGCCCTACCTGGCGATGTGCGAGAGCGGCGGGGGCTCCTACAGAGGGGTGTCCCCGACCCTGGTCCACAACTACCCGGGTAAGAGTCCGAGTTTAAAAGGATTATATATTATAGGTTAAAGAGATCATTTTGTGATTACAGTGAAGAAGTAGATGTTTTAACACCTTAAACTCCCTCAATTGATTCTTCAATACTCCATAATATGATGTAATGCATTTATGTATTAGTCAAACCCAAATGTTCGGATGAACCCCAAAAAGTATCCAAGTGCTGCTGAATTTGCACCTTTAATGAAAAATGAATTAACAGTTTTAAGGTGTTATTTTCACCGAGATTTTGACGCAACAATTTTAAAGCATTAAGGCACAGAGTAGCACACATTTTACATTAAAGTCACTTTATTTATGGATAAAACACATTTACACATAAGAGATGTAGCACCCAACACCCTACAGGAGGACTGCGTCTTTAAATATAGCAACTACTGTGTGTGTGTGTGTGTGTGTGTGTGTGCGCATGTGTGTGTTTCCACACCAGGTTTCCACTACCCTCTGTACGGTAAGACGGCGGGCCGGGAGGAGTCGGAGGTGACCCCGCCCGGCAGAGGAGGCGCGGTGGGCGTGAAGCAGAGCGGAGACCCGTCCTCGTCCTCGGCCCTGGAGCTGCTGCAGCAGCAGAGCCACCAGTACCACGGCAAATCCCCCGCGGTGAGACGCTTCACCGCCACACTGCAGCGCTCATTCACACACACACACACACACACACACACACCGGAGGACAAGACATGGAGGCTGAAGAGAAACACAGGGATCAGACGTCAAACGTTTCAACTCTATTATACATGAATCTATGTCGTTTTCCTGCAGTACAGAACACACATCACACACTCCACCAGGCCGGATGAGCGGCTTCATGAACACGCACGACACGCAGGAACAGCCCAGAAACGTTGAGTAAAAAGTGTGTGTGTGTGTGTGTGTGTGTGTGTGTGTGTGTGTGTGTGTGTGTGCGTGCGTGCGTGCGTGCGTGCGTGCGTGTGTGTGTGCGTGTGTGTGTGTGCGTGCGTGTGTGTGTGTGTGTGTGTGTCTCTGAGCAGCCCGGCGAGAAGGGTTCCCCCGAGGGAGAGAGAGAGACGGAGCGCGAGAGGAACCACCTGTCGTTTGCCCGACACCTCCACACACACCATCACACACACCTGGGTATGAGCTACAACCTGATGTCAGGACAGTACGACATCTACCAAGGTACCGCGCACACACACACACACACACACACACACACACACACACACACACACACACACACACACACACACACACACATTACACGTTTTCATCTGAACTGAATGCTGTCGGTGTTTTGTCTAACTTAACGGTTTACAGGACGTTTTATTTTGAAATGTGATTTCCTTCCTGTGCTGAAGGGTTGAGCTCCCGGTCGCTGGTCTCCAGTCAGCAGGTGTCGGGTCACTCCTCTACCGGTGAGTGTCTGTGGTCGCCGTGGTAATGATCTGCTGCTCTGGTTCTCCTGGAGGTTTCAGGAGAACCAGAGGAGAACGTCTGTGCTTGTTTAGACCCCTCAGTGATGGGACTCTTCTCTACGTCGTCCTTTCCTTTAAGTCTTTTAGACTCTTCGTCTCCGTCTGTGCTGCACTTCTTCTTCAGCTCAGCGGATCACAGACTCACAGATTAGCCCCTAAAATTGGCATCTCATGAAATAAATTGGCTCCATCTTTTCTTTCATAAAATGCAATCTGGGATCAGAATAAGTCTGACGGGTCAATAAATCAAATGTGGGAGCGGTCTCTCCGGAGGATTATTACCCACTTCTGAAGCGTCTCCATATTTCACGTGTGTTCTGAGGCCGCTGTGCGTCACTGTCTTTGTCTGAATGTGTGACGTCATGCAGAGGGAACCTTAAAGGAGAGAGAGACGTGAAGAAGAGCAGCAGCTCATGTCTGATATGTGACGATCAGTAATGAATCGTCTTATTATCTTGTGAACAAACACAATGTGTGTAGGTCTGTTGGTCATGTGATGACGTTATTCGGTCCCTCTAACAGAGCTCCTGCAAACATGTATAAAGTAAAACAATGATCATTTACAGCTAGGGTTGCTCATACAAGTATTTTTTTGGTGCATAACAATAAACACAGAAAGTCAAGAGACGTAATAATCTCTAGGATGGTTTGCCAACCGCCAACAAACACTGAGAAGAAGAAGAGGAAGGAGGAGGAGGAGGAGGAGGAGGAGGAGGAGGAGGAGGAAGAAAGAAGAGGAAGGAGGAGGAGGAGGAAAGAAGAAAGAAGAGGAAGGAGGAGGAGGAGGAAAGAAGAAAGAAGAGGAAGGAGGAGGAGGAGGAGGAAGAAGAAAGAAGGAAGAACCAGAGGATGAAGAAAGAAAGAAGGAGAAGAAGAAGAGGAAGGAGGAGGAGTATGAAGAAGAAGGAAGAAAGAAGGAGAAGAAGAAGAGGAAGGAGGAGGAGGAGGAGGAAGAAGAAGGAAGAAAGAAGGAGAAGAAGAAGAGGAAGGAGGAGGAGGAGGAGGAAGAAGGAAGAAGAAGAAAGAAGGAGAAGAAGAAGAGGAAGGAGGAGGAGGAAGAAGAAGAAGGAAGAAAGAAGGAGAAGAAGAAGAGGAAGGAGGAGGAGGAAGAAGAAGGAAGAAAGAAGGAGAAGAAGAAGAGGAAGGAGGAGGAGGAGGAGGAAGAAGGAAGAAGAAGAAAGAACCAGAGGATGAACAAAGAAATAAGGAGAAGAAGAAGAGGAAGGTGGAGGAGGAGGAAGAAGAAAGAAGGAAGAGGAAGAAGAAAAAGAAGAAATACTGAAAGTGAAGCGACACATCTTTAGTTTTAGATTTCTTTGAGACCGACTCAGCCTCTAGTTTGGCGATTCTGCCGTCGCCATCTTGGATTACAGCCGTCGCCATGTTGTTGTTTTTATGCAACCAGTGAACAGGAAGTGACCACATCTGGACTGAGGAGGAGTGACGTAGAGACGCCGTATACGTCTCTGGTAGAGACCTGCCAAGCACCGAGTAGCCCCGCCCCTAAATCATGCCCTGCTTTATGGTCTGTTTGACTCTAAATGTTCCATAATGTACTAAATGAACATCATGCTGTATTGAAGAAGACTGTAAACTAGAGATTGAGACCATAAACTCATGTTTACAATGTTTACTGAGGGAATAAATCAAGAGAGAAGTAGAGTCATTTTAGACTAGACTTCTATACAACCAGAGGAGTCGCCCCCTGGTGGACACTAGAGAGAATGCAGCTTTAACACGTGAAGCTTTGACTTCACTTTAAAGAACCGGAGGTTGCCTCCTGGGTTCAGGCAACAAAACTACCAGTTAGGTTTAGGAACAGATGGTGGTTTAAGTACCGTAACTACATTACGTAAGTTACGTGACAAATAAATCATCGAGCAGCTGAAAGATCGCTGTTTGTTGGTCAGCTCATCTGTCTTTTAATTATTCTTTTTTTTTTAAGCTGTGGTCCTGAACACACCTGAAGTCTCTCCGCTGTGTGACTGAAAGCCTGTGTTGTGTGTCCTCTTTGTCTCCACAGAGAGTGAAGGGAAGAAGTAGGACCATGTGAGAGACCTCGTTCTCACATGAGGAACGGCAGATTTATCAGACATCGATTCCACGGTGTTTAATAAGCGTCGCCTCGCTGAGAGGCAGAGAATTCAGAACTAGAATTAAAAAATAAATAAAAAAGACCCTCTTTCATTTGGTACTAATGAAAACCACGGACGGAGGGGCTGTACCAATCCAGACTGTTTTTAAAACTCCCAGAATGCCGTGCGTCAGCCCTGTTGCAGCTGTGGCGTTGAACTTTATAAAAGAAAAAAAAAAGAAATGCACATTTATGGTAGTGTATTATGATGATGATATGACTGAATGTACTGAAGAAGACTATCCCGAGAGAGTTGATCTTTTTCTTTTTCCTTAGAGAACTAAAGGAAGCTAAAGAGTCTGTTACTATCCTTCTTATTCTGATTATTGAAGTGGTCCTCCTCCCTCCATAGTGCTGACGCTACACATTTGTATTACTAACCTGTAACTTGAGCGTAACCATGTTGATTGTATTGTCTTTATGTGAGAGTAAACCTTCACATCGAACCTGCCCAGTGCCATGTAGGAGCCCCACCCGGCGGTGTAAATACTCTGTACAGACTCATGGCGGAGCACTGACATGCTTTTATCGTACTCTATGTTGACCTCCATCCCGGGCCGTGCAGGGGGAGCGGCGGGCGGAGCGGAACCGGGTTCTAACTCTATCAGACGTCCTGTAAAAAACACACGTTCCACTCATGCTGCACATGTCCCGATTGGTTGGAGAGTTGTGTGTTGAGTGGCCGTTAGCTCCAGCTTGTGCCTCGTGGAATCGCTTTTCTTAACTCGCACCGCTTCGGTTTAAGAGTTGGTAAAAGGTTTGGGATCAAACAACGGCTACTGAAATGGACCTGAGTTCTCAGACATGAGCCAAGCAGAAAACTCTCGATGTTTCCTAAACCTAACCAACCCTTAACCACAGCATTGGGAGACCTTTGAATTTGGTATTTACAGTCAACTCAACGCAGATGTGAGCCACTGTACTTGTCCATTTTTGGGGCATAATCCAAAAATGTGACCCTTTATGCTTTATTCTTTGTCCCAAACGAAGATGGAGACTCACCTTGTGTCAAATTGAATGTACACCAGAGAACATATATATAGAATAAAAGAGTGCGTGAGGGTTGTGTTTTCACCAAAACAGTGACTTAATTCAGAATTCTTTTACTTCTAAAATTGACAATCGGCAAAGATCTCTAATGTTTGAATCCGAGGTACAACCTGGAGCTACGTGAATGAATAAGATGCCAGTGAGTGAGTTCTGTTTTACTTCAACATGAAAGACACACATATTCAATTTTACTTTGATTGGCAGCGCCTCTAAAGGACAATTCCAGTGTTAACATGAGCCTTTTTTTGGCTAATTTTCTACATCTTTTTCTCTATTATTACGTCTGAAGTCGCCACTTTACTCGAAACTAAATGGAATTTAAGTTTGTTCAAGTACAAGAGTGAGTTTAAGACCAACAGCTAAAACATTTGTATATTCATGAACTCAAAGCATTTGTTTGCAGCAGTTTGAGAAAAACGCTAAATTCAATGTAGTTTTAAGTATCGAGCAAAAGCTCCACATCAAACAACTAAAATAAGATAGAAAATATGATTTAGCACAGAAAACACTGGAATTATCCTTTAAAATTAAAATGCCCTGCCAGCCAGGTCAAGGCGATCCACAATCCTTTGCTCCGCCCCGGCTCCCACGCTCCCTCCTACAAGCTAACTAGCTCACTGCAGAGCCGCTGATAGACAGAAAGGTTTTTATTAGCATTGCTGCCAAAAGAGCTGCAACACCTGGAGAACAAAGAAGCGTCCAACACGCTGAGTACCTTTACTAAAGAACTGTTCTTAAAGGAACAGCGTGTAGCATTTATGGGGATCTATTGGCAGAAATGGAATATAATAGGATTAAGTGTGTTTTCTTTAGTATAATAACCTGAAAATAACAATCGCTGTGGTTTTTTGTTAGCTTAAAATTAGCTGTTTATTTCTACATATGGAGCCGGTCCTCTTCAAGGAGCCGGCGGCCATGTTTTTTTTTCTACAGTAGCCTAGAAAGGACAAAACAAACACCGGCTCTAGAGAGGGATTTTAACCTTGTCATGTGGCCACCGTAGTTCTGCTACACGCGTGGCCAACGGGAGAAGTTTCATTTGGTTGCAATCTATAACTTCACCACTAGATGTCGCCCAATACCACACACTAGCACCTTTAAGTACACTTTTGAGATATAGGCACACTGGTACTTTAATTGAGTATTTCCATTTCATTTCATGCTACTTTATACTTCTACTCCACGACATCTCAGACGGCAGTATTGTACGTTTTACTGCACTATATTTATTTGACAACTTTAGTTACTTTACAGATTCACATTAATATTACAATGCAACTAGCTACTGAATAAACCGCAGTACATGCATCCATCAACTTCTACCATGATGCCTTCAAAGTTGCGTCACACAGACCGTAAATAAGAGCGTCACACTGGAAGAAGAACTCACGTTAGATTGTAGTTCTGAGCCGGAGAGATCTCAGTAACTTCCTTTTCGACACACAGAACGTGTGTGAAGTTTGGCTGCAAAACATCCAAATAAAATGTGTATCATTACGATGACATGGCTGGCATTTGTAAAAACTAAATAATTCCAATACAAATGTATTCATAAGGCACAGTTAACAGTTAACAGTTGACCAAACTGTAGTACAATCAAAATATAGCCAAAAAAACCCCACATAAAAGCAAAAAAGACAAAGCAGCTCTGATAGTGAGTTTAAAGCCAGAGAATAAAAAGTTATTTTCTCCTCATGCAGCATGAAGTAATGGTGGATATATATATATATATATATATATATATATATATATATACATATATAAAACCCGACGCGGTCTATCAGCGGCTCTGCCTCACTTAAACAACACCTTACCTGCATCGTATCCGTGATCATTCTATTACTTGAATATAGTGCTATGAACTCTGTTTACACGACGCTGTCGTCTTTTGGGAGACGCGGCGTTGTCTTATAAAGGCTGCTTGGTATATCTGTTCAGTTTCAATCCACCCGGTGTATCCAGTTAACAACACACTGAAATCATATAAACATGGAACCTGCTGTTGCTTTTTTATACTGTATATGCCTTAATTCATATGTTTGGCAATCACGATTAAAGGATGTTTTATATAATTGTTTTCGTCTGTGGAGCTTTGTCTTGAGAACGCTTTAATCGACGTCAATGAATAGTGTAAAACCACCGTAATAACCCTTTATTATCACATGAGTCAGTGTTTCATTTGGTGGACCGGGGAGCAAAAGCAGACCCGTTGTGACAGCATTAATACTTTATGAATAACAGTCAGCTAACGCAGGTCTCGGTTCATTAATGTGTTCGTGACTTTAATGTTGCTGCTGGTAAAGGTGGGGCTCATTTTAACACGTGTATTCATGATTGTAACACGTGAATTTACAGTCTTCGGCTGTATCATAATTATTGTGTTAATTATATCATATGTTACACTAATAATCTTGCATTTGTGAATCGAAAAACTGTCCAAAAAATGTAATGAGGTATAGAAAAAGTCCAGTATTCCCTTTGAAATGTAGTTTAATGTGGCATGAAATAGAAACACTCAAGTAAAGTACAAGTACCTCAGGATTGTACTTCGGAACAGTTTGTGTAAATGTACTTTGTTACTTTCCACCTCTCGCCACTGGTACATTAGTAGTATTAGTAGTATTAGTAGTATTAGTAGTAGTGGTAGTAGTAATAGTAGTAGTAGTAATAGTAGAAGCGGCACTATCAGTGTTAGTGGTAGCGGCCTGCAGTTCCACCCCCCACCAGCATGGCGGCACTGAACGAATAACCGTCTCCGCCATCACTTCCGGTTTCAAAAACAAAATGGGTGGCGCCAAAGCTTGACAACAAAGCGGCTGTTTTGCTGCCTTCAACCAACGGACAGCGAGCCTCCGAGTAAACGAAAAGCCTCCGCTGTGTTTTAAATGTGTTGAGTCTGAGATTCTGAGTTAAGTCGACGGTGTAAAGAGGAGTTTAGGGGAAAAAGTTGAATAGTTCCCCGTTTAAAGTTTTACAAATGTCATCATGGCTTCGAAGACCGACCAACTTCTCATCGTTGTGTCCATCCTGGAAGGTAAGCTCGCAGTTATCTTATGAAGTCAGAGTTATACTGTAAACATTACATGCGATATACGATGTTTTAAATACTTTTAATACAGTTAAAATAACTTTTGATGCTCATGCTAGCTAGCGTTAGCAGTTAAATCCATTCTGAAGTGGCATCAACTGTCGTTCAAAAGCTGAAAACTTTATTGTTTCCGTCACAGAACACGTCATTCAAGTCCTTTAGCTACTACAGTAAAAGTACTAGTAACGCACTGTAGAAATACTCTATTACAAGTTAAAAGTCCTGCATTGAAACTTTTACTGATGTAAGTAACGTTATTATCAGGAACATGTAGGCTAACGTTACTTACAGTGTGAAAATACACATGAAAATACACATGAAAAGTTCTCATTGTGCAGTAAAACTACTGTTATATATGATGTTTAGATTAATATTACTGCTGCATTCATGTGTGTGTTTCATGTTTACTCCTTTATATCACGTTGGTTAGTTTAATCCACAACAATATTTCATATTATATAAGATGAAAATATATTGACATTATTTACAGTGTGTAGCTGTACTTCACTTCTACTAATTAAACATAATTAAACCCAACTTAACTAAGTAATAACATATAATTAAACCCAACTTAACTAAGTAATAACATATAATTAAACCCAACTTAACTAAGTAATAACATATAATTAAACCCAACTTAACTAAGTAATTCAATATAATTAAACCCAACTTAACTAAGTAATTCAATATAATTAAACCCAACTTAACTAAGTAATAACATATAATTAAACCCAACTTAACTAAGTAATTAAATATAATTAAACCCAACTTAACTAAGTAATAACATATAATTAAACCCAACTTAACTAAGTAATTAAATATAATTAAACCCAACTTAACTAAGTAATTAAATATAATTAAACCCAATTTAACGAAGTAATTAAATATAATTAAACCAAACTTAACTAAGTAATAACATATAATCAAACCCAACTTAACTAAGTAATAACATATAATCAAACCCAACTTAACTAAGTAATAAAATATAATTAAGCACAAAGTTGTTATCATTGTAATCACTTCAACAATCTTTTTGTCCGTCACAAAACTTCTTCTTTCTTCAATCATGAACTATGACATCATTATTGTTATTGTTATTGTTGTTACTCCTGCGTTGGTGTAACAGCAGGACTTTGCTGTTGCAGGCGGTTGAGCTGGAGCTCAGTTTGAACATGAACTCATGATTACTTCCTTCATGGATTAAGCTGCTGATTATTCTCTACCTTCATCCACTGATTGATTGGTTTGTGAAAACAGTGAGAAATGGCATCACAGTTACAGTTTGTTTAGTCCAAACCTCAACATTATTACTCATCGATTAGCACTAATACAGCATCAGAGCTTAAATGTGTTGCTTTCTTTAATAAATACAAGTTAAAGTTTTGTCAGTTTTCATGTCAAACACAGAGAAACAAGCAGAGTTTAGAGAGCGGTTGGACTTTTTTCAACCCCGTCTCTCCTCCACCAGGCCGACACTTCCCGAAGAGTCCCCGTCTCAGCCTGGTGGTCCGGGCGAGCTTCGATGGCGAGCAGCTCTCCACGGACCCGGCGGAGCACCGGGACCGGCCGCACTTCAGCACCGAGCTGGCCTGGGAGCTGGACCGCCGGACGCTGCACCAGCACAGGTCTGAAGCTCCGAGACGTCGTTTAACAACGCGGCTGCTCGCGTTAAAGATGTGTGTTGTTGTGCTCAGAGACGAGAGTCAGCATCACCGCTACCAAGGACCGCCGAGCTGCAACTACCTGTTCTATTCACATTAAGCGGCCATTTTCTGTCTCTATTCATCCATTCTTTGAATTAATTGCAACACGTTCTCACTTTTTGAGAAGCTGAATTCATCAAATATTTAACATTTTTACATGAAAGAATACCTTGATTGTTTTCTATGTTTCGTCAATTAATTCTTCAACTATTCTTTTGTAGCTTTAATTGACTTATTATATCACTGAGATGTTCTATTAAGAACTGGTGCTCGATGTTCAGAATCTCACAAGGAAATATAAATGTAACCATATTTATATTCATAAATTACACTTAAATATAACTGCAATATATGCAAAATTATTTGTAAAAGTAAGGTTTTCTGTTTTTATTTATTTTTAATTGTACAGTACTTTAAGCTATATAGTCTGTATAAAATGTGCTATATACATAAAGATTATTATTATATTTCCTGATATATTCCATGTTAATAATAATAATAATAATAATAATACTTTTATTTATAATACACCGTTGAAAACAAAGTTACAAATTACTTTACAGTGAAACTCAATAATACAAGTTGATAAAATCCAGAAAAAATATATAAAATAATATAAATAATTACAACAAATAAATAATTTAAAATAAAAGTGATTATTAAGAAGAGTTTTGGTTTCTTTCCCTCTGCAGTATTTTATTCCATTTTGCCTAAACTGTGATGTTGATGCATCGCGTGTTTTCTCAGGCTGCAGAGAACTCCCATCAAGCTTCAGTGTTTTGCTGTGGACTCTGAGACCAAGAGGAGCGAGAGCGTCGGCTACATCATCCTGGACCTGCGGTCTGTGCAGGAGGTCCAGCAGGTGAGCGTCTCCTCCTCCTCCTCCTCCTCCTCCTGTCTCGACCCGTACATGAACCCAGCTGCTGCTCACTGGGCCCAGTAACGCGTATGATTCCTGCTTCTGTCCCGTCAGGAGCCTCGCTGGTTCCCGCTGCTGAGCAGCAAATACACCAAACAGAAGCCGGCGCTCCTCCTCAGCGTGTCGCTGGAGAGCGAGGCCAAGCCCTCCGAACCCTCTCCTGATAGGTTCAAAGCCAGGACGGCCCCGCCCCGACAAGGTCAGCTGGTTCCTCCAGACTCGTTACCGCATGATGTATTTCTGTTTACATATCGTATTCATATCTTCTCCTTCTTCTCTTGTCTCCCTGTTGTTCTGCTGCTGAAGGTCCTCCTGCAGTCGCCGACCTGCTGCCAGACCAGCTGGAAGCCTCACTGGTCCCGGACCAGGGCTACCATCAAGTGGGACCCGCAGAGCTCTGCTCCGACATGTTCGTCCTGTCCGTCACCGTCGCCTTCGCCACCAAACTAGAGCAGGTACGAGTGGGAGCGGCCAGTGGAGCGCTGCATCCGTCACAACAACCGTCACAAATGATGTAAAATGATCATTTAAAGCACGGGAATCAAGACATCGCCGTAATATCTTGAGTCAAAAATACTCATTTTTATCACCCTTAGAACCAACTGTGTTCTCTTGTGGTTCCTCACAGCTGATCCCCAGCACCGTGAAGCTGTCGGCGGAGGAGTCGGGCTTCTTCTTCTACTACACTTTACTGGGCAACGACATCACCAGCGAGCCTTTCGACAACCTGCTGAGCCCCGACTTCGAGCCGGAGCGCGCCTCCGTGCGCATCCGCAGCAGCAAGCAGGTCCTGCAGAGCTTCCTGTCTCATCAGCCCAGTTTACAGGTGAGAGTGGGCGGAGTCTGGAGGAAGCTACCACCTGATGACTTTGGGTTTTTTGTCTCATCACACGTGTCCCTCCATCTGTCTGTCCTCGTCAGATCCACCTGTGCTGTGGGAATCGCTCTCTGGGCAGCACCGACGTCTCTCTGTCCGCTCTCTCTGCCGTGTCCGTGGATCTGGAGAACCAGGCGGCGACGGTGGAGGGAGCGTTTATCCTGAAACCTCCCAAACGCACCAGACAGGCGCTGCCGGCTCTGCCCGCCGACCTGCAGCCCACTGTGGGGGTGGCGGTCACCCTGAGGAGGGAGGAGGTCACACCACAGGTACGCGCGCACACACACACACACACACACACACACACACACACACACACACACACCAGTAGTGTAACAGGCTGCTGTCGATCCGTGAGCTGTACGAATCCTTTTCAGTGAAAATTAGTACTGGCTGAAGGTACATTATAACGTGCTCCTCCTCCTTCCCTCCCTTCCTTCCTCTCTCTCCTCCTTCTCCTCCTCCTCCTCTCTTCACTTCCTTTCTCCTCCTCCTTTTCACCTCCTTCCTTCTCCTCCTCCCTTCTTTCCTTCCTTCTCCTTCATTGTTAACAACTAATCAAGAGGAGAGCTAGTAACGTTAGCAGCATCGCTAACGGCTAACCAACGGAGGTTCACTTCAGTTACACTATGATGCCTTCAGGCTCTGCTCCGTGAACATGAGTACTGGCTGAAGGTACATTATAACGTTATCGTGATGTGTTCACATGTAATCTGTGAAATGTAGTTTTGGTGATAAACTTGAATAAATCCAGTGGTTTGAAGGAGATGTTTTCATGTTAATATAAAATAGATATTAGAGATGAATGATGAGATGTTTAACTTCATAACACTTCTAATTCACTGAGCAGAGCCTGAAGGCATCATCATATGAAAAAAGAGATCAGAGACTAGAACCACATGTTCTACTGAATACTGGAGGAGAACCATCGTCAGGAGAACTTTATTTACACTGTGATGGTTGACATGTCCTCAGTCTGCGTTATACTTCCTTCTTTCTCCAGTCTGTGGGGACTAAAGCAGCTCACTCCTCTCCTCCTCCTCCGGCTGCACAGAGACCTCGTAGCTCCTCTCCGGCTCCGAAAGCTCCCCCCTCTCCTCCGCCTGGTCCTCCTCCTCCTCTTCCTCCTCCTTCCTCTCACACAGAGAGCGAAGCGGAGAGTCTGCTGGAGGAGCTTCAGCGTGGCAAAGAGCAGGCGGGACAGCTGGCAGGTGAGAGCCGGAGACGCCGCCTGTCAATCAGTCGGGAGCCACAGAGGAGTGACGTTGTGTTCGTGTCTCCAGCTGCTGATCTGGAGCTTCAGAGTCGGACTGAAGCGACGGCGGCAGGCGGAGCTTCGTCCGTCAGCGTCTCTGCTCCCAAAGTGTCCATCCCGTCCTCCGCCCACCACTACTGCTTCTCTCTGGACCTCCGCGGCCTGAGAAACCTCAGCCTGACGCACCACGTCGCTGCTACGCTCAGGTGAGGGACTCCGTCTTCATCTCGGCTTCTCTCCCCGTTCTCTGCATGTTTTAAAAGGTGTAGCCCGGCAGCTTTAACGGCGGCGTGTTTGTCTTCAGGTATTCGTACCCGTTCTTCGGCAGCGCGGCTCCCATCATGACCAACCCTCCTGTGGAGCTGCAGAGGAACGTGGAGGCGACTCTGCCTCAGTCCTACTGCGCCTTCGACTTCGCCGCTCTGCCGCAGCAGCTGCAGGACACCTTCCTCAGGTAGACACACACACACACACACACACACACACACACACACACACACACACACACACTTTACACATTCAGAGTGCTGACCTGCTGGTAGAGTGAGGGGGGAGGCTCTTAATACTAAACTGGCTGTTTATTGTCCTGTTTGTATTCTGTTTATTAATTAGATAAACAACAGACACTGTCTGTTGTTTCATTATAATATCCTCTTTATGTTCTGCAAAATCACATTTTACCAACAGGTGGTGCAATAAGACTGTGTTTTCACATTGGTTTAGTCTCTGAAGATGCACTCTAACATGTCTCTCTCTCTCACTGTCTGTCTCTCTCACTCTCTGTCTCTCTCACTCTCTGTCTCTCTCACTCTCTCTCTCTCTTTGTCTCTCTCACTCTCTCTGTCTCACTCTCTGTCTCTCTCACTCTCTCTGTCTCTCTCTCTCTCTCACTCTCTCTCTCTCTCTCTCTCTCTCTCTTTGTCTCTCTCACTCTCTCTGTCTCTCTCACTCTCACTCTCTGTCACTCTCTCTGTTTCTCTGTCACTCTCACTCTGTCTCTCTCACTATCTGTCTCTCTCACTCTTTGTCTCACTCTCTCTGTCTCTCTCTCACTCTCTGTCTTTCTCGGTCTCTCTCACTATCTGTCTCTCTCACTCTTTGTCTCACTCTCTCTCTGTCTCTCTCTCACTCTCTGTCTCTCTCTCTCAATTCAATTTTCAATCAATATGCTTTATTGGCGTGAAAGTTTAGAAACAGTTTTGTCAAAGCATCAACAGGATTAAACATACAATAATATGAATACACAATATCATGAATATAACATCAAGATAAATGAACTTTAAATCTCTCTCTCAGGGTTCCTCTGGTGGTGGAGGTGTGGCACAGAGACTCCACCAGCAGAGACCAGCTGATCGGCCGAGCCTCCGTCCAGCTGTCTCACCTGCTGAGCTCCGAGAGGACCGGACTCGTGGCGTCGTCATCGGGGGAGCAGAGCTGGAGACGGACTCACCAGGACCGGATCCCCGTGGTCACGGCGCACCGGTGAGGGAAACAAAGGGTGACTGAGGAGGTGGGTCACATGACGACGGTTAGAAGGGTTAAATAAATGTGTCGTACGTCCTTCAGGCCCGGTGAGAAGGTGGCAGAGCTGAGCTATGTGGCCACGCTGGAGGACCTGGGGCTGGTTAAAGCCAGAGAAGTCATCCTGCCCGACTCTTCACAGGTGAGACAGATGGTAATGTCATTAATAGTAACCTTGATTAGAATAGCAGGTAGAATGAATGATTATTGGAGTTCACTAGATATTACAGGTGTACCTAATAAAGTGGTCTCTGGTTTTGTGGAGATGTTTTTAACTGTTTTTAATCCTCCATGTGTCGTCAGAGCGAACCTGCGGCCCCCCCACAGCCGCCCCCCCACCCCGCTGCACCCGGCCTGAACCTGGCCCCGCTGGGCCCCGCGGCCCCCAGAGACACCCTGGAGTACCGTACGGCCCTGGAGCTGGAGCTGTGGAAGGAGGAGCAGGAGGACCTGTTTGACGATCAGGTAACAATATATATATAAATAGAATATATATATATATATTCTATATTTTTTTATATATATATATATATATATATACATATATATATATATATATATATATATATGTATATATATATATATATATATATATATATATATATATATATATATATATATATATATGTATATATATATATATATATATATATATATATATATATATATGTATATATATATATATATATATATATATATTTATTTTATCTATAAATAAATATAGAAATCATTTGTGTATCATACTTCATTTAAACAGGTGTTAACTGCTTTATTAAATATGAAGACAAATAAAAGCGTGTGTGTGTGTGTGTGTGTGTGTGTGTGTGTGTGTGTGTGTGTGTGTGTGTGTGTGTGTGTGTTCTTCAGTTGAGGAGGAAGGAGCTGAGCCACATGAAGGCTCTAGCAGAGGAGTGGAGGAGGAGAGACCGAGAGAGAGAAGCTCTGGTCAAGAAGAAGGTGGAGTTTCATCACTAAACAAATACTCACACCATGCTTACCTCCACCTTACTGTGTGAATGATGTAATGACGACTGTCTGCAGGAGGTGGAGTACGACCTGCTGGAGGAGCAGCTGCAGAAGACTCTGTCTGATCTGGAGAGAAGAGAGAAACAGCTGCTTGAGGCCGAGCTGGAGGTCCGACTTTTTATCCATTGAAATATCCAAACATTAAATTACAACATTGTCAAAGTCACTTTTGTGAAGCGTGTTTCTACAGTGACCCTGTTCGTGTGCTCAGACTCAGCGGCTGCAGAAGGAGCTGCGAGCCGAACACGATGCGACCCAGAGGGAGCTGCAGGAGAGCAGCAGGAGGCTGCAGCTCGACTGTGACCACCGGGTGGAGCTGGAGAGAGACAAAGTCCGGCTGATGGAGGAGGAGAGAGCCCGGCTGCTGCAGCAGGTACGTTATTCATCAACCAGTGAACAGGAAGTGACCACATCTGGACTGAGGAGGAGTGACGTAGAGACCTGTCAATCACTGTGTAGCCCCGCCCCTAAAGCATCCCCTGCTTTATGGTGTGTTTGACTCTAAATGGAGCATAATGTACTAAATGAACATCATGCTGTATTGAAGAAGACTGTAAACTAGAGATTGAGACCATAAACTCATGTTTACAATGTTTACTGAGGGAATAAACCAAGAGAGAAGTAGAGTCATTTTAGACTAGACTTCTATACAACCAGAGGAGTCGCCCCCTGGTGGACACTAGAGAGAATGCAGCTTTAACACATGAAGCTTTGGCTTCTCTCTTCAGAACCGGATGTTGCCTCCTGGTTCAAACTCCCGCGACTAAATTGTTCTTTAGTTTCCCCTTTAAAGGAGTAAGTTTGTATAACTCTGTTTGTGTTTTCAGATTACAGACGCTGAGTGTCGGTACAAACAGCTGGAGAAAGAGTTCCGGCTCTACAGAGAACAACAGAACGTCAGACCTGAGTTCAGACTGCAGTCAGAGGTCAACCTGCTCACTCTGGAGAAGGTAATCTACTAGTTTGAGTAGAAGACGGATGATTTTTACGCAAGGAGAATATCTCTCTCAATCCCTCCATGGTAAGTGTCCAGGTGTTTTGAGACTGATGTTTTCTTTGTGTTGTGGTTGTTGAGGTGGAGCTGGAGAGGAAGCTGGAGTCCACCACCAAGTCCAAGCTGCACTACAAGCAGCAGTGGGGCCGCGCCCTGAAGGAGCTCGCCAGATTCAAACAGGTACCGTCGGGTTAGAGTCAGAGCGTCAACGCTGTCACCATGTGAAGTTATGTCAGCTGAGGGATGTTCAGAGAATACATAAACATGTATTCATACAAAAACATAGCAGTCAAAGAACCAAACACAAACTACCCATAGTTTTAATTATCATTTAATATAGCTATTATTATTATTATTATTATCCTGATTAATTAACCCTAGTTTGGTTTATAAAATATAAAAAATGGTTAAATATACTCGACTCGATCACAGAAAACAAAGAACAGCAGAAACTATTTAAGAAGCAAGAACCAGTGATTTTGTTCTGACTGTTACAATTAAAATAGTTGACTCTTAAAGGGACAGTTCACCTGTTGTGTCGTTTGTCATATCATATATTGTTTCGCTGTGAGTTGCTACGTTTGGGAGATAACCGGGTGCCATCTTGTCCCGTTATATTAGAGAGAAGTCAGACATCTGCAAACCCTCTCGACTCACACCAGAACAATCGAGATTGATGAACATTTATTTGGGCTGAACTGTCCCTTTAAACTTCAGTCCATTGATCTTGATAAAACCAATACATTACTACTTAATTACAGACTGGTTGAAGTTCAGGACTCTGGAATCTCAGACGTCGAACTGTCCTTGAACGCACCGACGGAGAAGGTTTTAGGAAAGTGAATAACATCAATGAAGAAAGGTCAGAAGTAAGAATCAAAAAGGCTCCGTTGAGACCGAAGCAGAGGCTCAGCGTCGTGACAGCGGCCGTTCTTCACAGCAGATGATCGTAGTTTTTCTGCGTCGGGACGTCTGCGGGTTTTTAATCTGCTGCTGCGGACGAGCTGACAGTGTTAGGACATGTCACAGCTCTGTTTAAAGACACGCAGCGGGCGGAGGAAACGCAGCTCAGCGAGGCCGCCATCCGTCAGCCCGCCTCACTCCAAATACTCCAAATACTCCAGTACTAGTACAGCGAGGCGTATGTGCTCCAGTACTCAAAGCTCAACGTAAAGTTCCTTTAGATGATAAAAAGCATCAATATATCAACACTCACATACAAGTAAACGTCCTGCACTCAAAGTAAAGTAATGTTAGCAGAGAAATGTGCCAAATCACCAAAAGTAAAATGACTTACAAGTACATAGAATTGTACCTTTACTGGTTGAAGTTGAAGTAGTGCAGAGTTTAAGTACTTTATACTGTTCAGTCAGCAGCAAATTCTTCATGAGTCTTTTATATACATGTTTTATTAGTAAAATGAATAGTAATATTTAGGATATATGGATCCATATATGTGTGTGTGTGTGTGTGTGTGTGTGTGTGTGTGTGTGTGTGTGTGTGTGTGTGTGTGTGTGTGTGTGTGTGTGTGTGTGTGTGTGTGTTGAACTGATGGCTCTCACACATTACATTGTCTACTTCACCCTCAGCTAAATATTTGGCTCTGGTGTAAAAACACACCTCTCTCTCTCTCTCTCTCTTTCTTTATCGCTCACTCTTTCCTTTTTCTTTTTTCCTTCACACACACACACACACCTACACACACACACACACACACACACACACACCTACACACACACTAAGTGGGGCTTTAGACTAATGTAAACACACACAGACCTTATCTGACAAACTAATAACTGTTACTGACATTAACCAGCTGGAAAAACTGGACGCACATTTTTTTACCCTTTTCTTTCTGCATCAATCTCTTCCCCCTCTTTATGTGTTTCCTCCCTCCCATCGCCTCTCCTATCTCCCCCTTTTCCTCCATTACTCTCTTTTTATTCCTCTCCGTCATCTTCTGCCTCTTCTCTCCCTCTCTTCCTTTCTTTCTTTACTTTCTTTCTTCTTTCACCTCTTTACTCCCTCCTTACCGCTCTCTTTACCTCCCTCTTCCTCCTTTTTTTCTATCTTTACAGACCTCTCTTTCTTTCTTCAAGCAGCCCTTAACTTATTTGTCCTCCCTCTCTTCTTTTTCCCTCCTTTCTTTCAGTTCATATTTCCATTGTCCCTCCTCCTTTTTTTTTTGTTTTCCTCTTCTCCTCTCTTTTCCTTTCTTTTCTTTTCTTCTCTCTCTCTCTCTCTCTCTCTCTCTCTCTCTCTCTCTCTCTCTCTCTCTCTCTCTCTCTGTCTCCCCTCCTTCCTCCCCCCTTCTAAGTGCCACATCATTGTAAAGAAAACACGGTGTGATTTATTTAGCTCTAAGGGGGTTCGGTGCTGAGTGCCCCCCCCCCCCCCCCTCCATTAATCATCCCTGGGATTTGCGTTGAGCAACAAGCTAGCCGGGCGCTAACTATTCAGATGTCACACTCTCTCTGTTTTTAAATCAAATATCGGGCCTGTGTTTACACGACCATCCGTCTTGGCGCTCTGAGCTCTCCTATTTATTCTCTCCTCTCAGCGCCTCGCATGGCGTCTCTGTTTAGCTCAAGTCGGATCATAAAAATTCTTCGTCCGAGGGAATAAATGTGCTTTTTCAAACCCGGGAGGTGCAGAGCGAGAATTAATGCGCAGACGGCTCCGCAGGTTTTCAGATCAGAGAGTTTTAGCTTTGGTCTTTTTTTTTTTTAATTCAAAATATTGGGACAAGGAGCTTAAGTCGGGTCTCTTCTGAAACACAAATATTGGGACAAAGAGATTAAAGTTCAGAGCCGAGAAGCTAAATTTGGTATTTTTACAGAGTAGAGGGCCGGGCAACTCAACGTTTTAAAGCTGGTTGTATCTGGAGAGAGAAGTAACATTTTTATAGGCTTTATATAAAGAAAGAAGATATTTATATCTTTATATTCAGCCATCTGCACTAAAGTCACCAAAACCAGAAACCAGCAGCGAAGTCTGCAGAACTTAATAATGTTAAAGTTAATAAAGTTATGAATAATAAGCTTTGATAAATAAGATCCAGAGGACTTGAAGTGTTCATCTGTTTAAATCCTCAGTTATAAACTTATAAAGTTGGTCTCCTTGGAGGGTTGTTTTTGGGAACATAATCATGTTTTTATTTAAAACTAAATTAATAAAATGAAAAACTAAATAGATAGTTTATAGTTTATTATTTGTCCTCAAGGAGGAAATTATGTTCAAATTCTTTGCATTATAGTTTAAAACACTGCTGAGGTTTTTATCCTTTGTTCAATGGTCTTATGATCTTATGCTTGTTGTTTTCTTAATGTAATACAATTAATTGGTTTAATCTGTGGGAAAAACAATTGTAGAAAATTTAGAAAAATGTCTGTTTTATTCATAGTGACGTCAAATATTTTAGTCCTATCCAACTTAACGTCCTTTTCTATGTTTGAAGACACATTGAAACTAAATAAAAACTATTGACGGTTAATCGATTATTAATGTAATTATTTCCACTCTAAAGCAGTAACTTTGCCTAAATAAATACAGTCGATACGTCAAGATGCCAATAATTTAATCATCGTAGTTATATTAAAAAAATTATATTACTATATATGTTCAGCATTTTCCGGTTCGGCAACATTGTTCAGACTAAATATATTTTTATATCGTGCTTTATGATCTCGATAGAGGAGACGGAGAAAACGAGGTTGATTTTATCTTAACACATTGAGCAGTTTAGAGTTTACAAGGACAACATGTGGAGACAAAGAGCACTGGCATTGGATCTAAAATAAGCAAAAGTATGATTTATTTGTTATGATGTATTTATTTATTGGGTATCTTGGTTTCAGTCGGTCAAAGTTTCGGGGGTTCAGACTAAAAACGTCCCTCTGTGTCTCCTGAGTCCGTTTGTATAAAAAGCTGTCCGTCAAGCAGCAGATGTGACGAGTGGTCTGAGTTCCAGTGTTACTGGTCCCAGTGGAGACGCTGATGGTTCCCACTGGTCACTGGTGGAATACGACGGAGCTCCAGTGCGTTCCAGACGGGGGGAGTCAGGGAGGCTGCAGGCGAGGGATTTTAATGGAGTGTTAACACGAGTATAACGGTGTGTTTTTAGACACTCGACGTACAAAACCTAGACTGCAAAAACAAACATCAACAAACCAGAAAGAAGAAACCGTTGTAGGTCGTCGAACATTTTTATATTCTAATCCTAAAACCTCTCCTACCGATTCACCAAACTGCACAAACTAATCGTTTCCTTTGAGCCGAACAGATTTGATCATTAACATAAGCAAAGCCCCCAAAGTTTGTGCTGTCGTTTACAAAAATGTCACAAGAAGAAGAATTTCACACCACAGAGTTCTGTCAGAAATCACAAGAACAAAACTAATTTAAGCAAATTCAGAAGTCCTTTTTTGTCCTTTTTGGGGCAAAAACACTCGACATACACTTGATTAAACTATTTTTAACATCGTACAGACCAAACGCTTGAGAAAACAAGCAACAGATTAATTCATAATGACAGCGCTCGTCCTTATTGATCAAATAGTTCCTGATTTAAATACACATTCTACAACATTTAAGAACTTTAACTCTTTATTCATTTAGCAAAACAAGCTTGTTATGAAAACAAAACCCACTGAAGGACTTCACCAGTGAGCTCCGTGGTTTTAATCTTGATATTAAAGTTTCCAGCAGCTTCTATCGCACACAAACAGACCTCATTGTTAAACTCTGCTCCTGTGTCTCTTATCTCTGACTTATCGCTCTAAAAACACAACACTGAAAGATAAATACTGCTCTGGAGTCAGTTCACCCTGTGAGTACTGGGTTAACTGTGCCGTTATTTAGCCGATTACGGTACCAACAGTATTTAAACAAAAAGTTATAACTTTAAACAAAAAATTATCACTTTAAGCAAAAAGTTATAACTTTAAACAAAAAGTGATAACTTTAAACAAAAAATGATAACTTTTAACAAAAAGTGATAACTTTAAGCAAAAAGTGATAACTTTAAGCAAAAAGTGATAACTTTAAACAAAAAATGATAACTTTTAACAAAAAGTGATAACTTTAAGCAAAAAGTGATAACTTTAAACAAAAAGTGATAGCTTTAAACAAAAAGTGATAACTTTAAACAAAAAGTGATAGCTTTAAACAAAAAATTATAACTTTTAACAAAGAGTGATAACTTTAACAAAAAGTGATAACTTTAAACAAAAAGTGATAGCTTTAAACAAAAAGTGATAACTTTTAACAAAGAGTGATAACTTTAACAAAAAGTGATAACTTTAAACAAAAAGTGATAGCTTTAAACAAAAAGTGATAGCTTTAAACCAAAAATAATAACTTTTAACAAAGAGCGATAACTTTAACAAAAAGTGATAACTTTAAACAAAAAGTGATAGCTTTAAACAAAAAGTGATAACTTTTAACAAAGAGTGATAACTTTAAACAAAAAGTTATAACTTTTAACAAAGAGTGATAACTTTAAACAAAAAGTTATAACTTTTAACATGGCCTCGCCTCGGATCAATTCCACAGTATCGTGATGTGTTCACATGTCATCTGTAAAATGTAGTTTTGGTGATGAACTTGAATAAATCCAGTAGTTTGAAGGAGATGTCTTCACATGAATATAAAATAGATATTAGAGATGAATTGTGAGCTGTTTAACTTCATAACACGAGCTCTAAACACGTTATTATACATCATTAAAACTAATAATGACTAGATTTATTCATCAATAAAAATACAAACTTTTATTTACTTATCATTTGAATTGTGAGTTTTTATGAAGAAAAAAAACACAAGCGTCAGTCTTCACACAAAACAGACGTTTCATATTTAGTCCACATTTTTCTGTCATTTGTCTCTGAAGTGAAGTCATCGTTGTGTTTCATCCATCACCCACCCCCCCCCCCCCCCCCCCAATCAAAATAAACCCTCAGTATGAAAACCTCCCCCTGAACTCCTGCAGGTGTTGAGCTGCCCAGAAAAAAAACTCCATCTGAGCTGAGAGAAGTGTGTCCACATGTGTTTGTACGAGCCCCCCCACACAGCTTGACCTCTGAAAGTGGAGGCAATTAATGGAGGGAAGAAAATATATCTATATTATATATATAGTAAATAGTAAGTAATCCGGTACGGTCAAACCGGTGTTTCTATCTCCTTAAATTTCTACGTTGCCTCTAAAGTTGTATTTTAAAGAGTTTATGTTGAATGTAAATTCATCGATGTTCTGGAGGTATATATAGTATTCTATATATGTATTCTACTATATAGAGTAATGGTTACGTTTGTGTTGTGGTATTTGCACCTTCCATCAGCATCTGTGTGGATTTCATCCTCAGCTGTAGCTGCTGGAACTTTCATCATGTAAGAATTTTAAAATCAGGGTCCTAGTAGCCCCCCCCAGGCCTGGGTATCACCTCGTCCTCTAATTGTTTCAGGACTCGGTCCTCAGGTTGTCCTTGGCAGCGGGCACTAGAGAAAATGTTTAGCCTGTTTGTTTTTCTAGTAATTAGCCTTAAAAACGCTCCGTAATACAGACGGCTAATGGTCCTCAGAGAGCGCTGTGTCAACACTGTGTGTGTGTGTGTGTGTGTGTGTGTGTGTGTGTGTGTGTGTGTGTGTGTGTGTGTGTGTGTGTGTGTGTGTGTGTGTGTGTGTGTGTGTGTGTGTGTTTGTTCTGTGAGGCGATCAGCCGTGTGAACAGCGGTCGGGCAGTAATGTGAAAATGTTGGTTTTCCCATCCAGAACCGGTGGTTCTGCTCTGTATCACCAGAACACACCGACGGGTTCCAGCTTCTCCAATCTCCTCCAGTCTGATCGTCGCCATCTTTCTTTTTCTCTTTCTTTTTCAGCGTCTGAAGGCGTGAGAGAATCTTGAAATACCTGCTGAAGAAGTTAAACTCCCAGCAGGTTGTTGCCAAAGCTCTGACACCACATTAGTGTTTCTGTCTTCTTGATTTATTAATCTGCAAGTAGACGGAGCACAGATTGGCATTGTGGGTAATTTTGGGGAGTCTGAGCTGGAGGCCGGAGCAGCTGAGTGAAATACGACTTCTTCTTCTTCTTTTTTCTTTCTGTTCTCATCGTGATCGTGTGAATTCCTCCGAGTTGTTTCCTCTGGGAGGTTTCTATAAAAACGTGAAACCAGACAAATTCATCACCGACTCCGTGTAAATTATGAAAAACAGTTCTTTGGCATCAAAACGAACACATTTCAGCACCGAGGGTCAGAGGGTTATTTAGAAATGTCCTCGGTTCAGATTTGATCCGTAGACAGACGAACATGTTTGAAAGCACAAATGAAACATGTATATTCTCTGTGAATATACGTCTAAATAGTGTGTGTGTGTGTGTGTGTGTGTGTGTGTGTGTGTGTGTGTGTGTGTGTGGCAGAGGGAGCAGGAGAACGCCATGCTGCGTCTGAAGAAGCAGCAGGCGGAGCTGGAGGCCATGCGGCTGCGCTACGTAGCCACGGAGCAGAAGGAGGAGGTCCACCAGGAGAGACGGGAGCTCGACGACATCAGGAACCAGCTCAACAGGTGAGGAGGAGGAGGAGGAGGTCGTCTTCATCACGAACAATTACAGTGAAGGAGTCGCTTCCTCCGACAAACACCATAACATAGTGCAGCTGCTAATGAATAAGAATAAAATATTATAATTAATATAAATTAAAACTTTATAGTTTAGTAGTTTATAGGAATAATAAATATGAGAACAGGTTGTAGACAGATATACAATTAAATGTACAGGTATAAAAGGTAGTTAAATAAATATATTTTTATATATATATACTGTGATGTGTACATGTATTAACAGGTAGTAAAATAAATATATATATAAATATATATATATATATATCTGTTGAACCGGTGTTTCTATCTCCTCAAATTTCTACATTGCCTCTTAATATTGTATTTGAATCTATTTAATAACAGTTTATCTTCTTTGACAGATTAAAGCAGCAGGAGGAGGACAGGTTAGGCCCCGCCTCCTCCCAGAGTGGCCCCGCCCCCACCCAGAGCCTGAACGAGGGTGCCGACGAACACCTGAGCCGCCTGCTGGAGGAGAGAGACACTCTGCTGAGGACCGGCGTCTACACCCACGAGGACCGGATCATCGCCGAGCTCAGCAGGCAGATCCAGGACGCCATGAGGGACCGAGGGACCCTGTGAGGTGAGTCATCAAAGTCCCAACTGATGTTATTGTTACATGAACGACATTTATTGTGCTGTTAGAGCGTCTTCAGGCAAACTGATATGGGTTATATTTAGCTAGATAAGAACATGCTGTGAGCTTATCTCTATTCTATAAGGGTCGACTTCTGGACTTTACAACATCTGGAGGAATGTTTGAGAAACAACATCTGGAATCTAATTCAACAAGTAGTATAACCCTAATACTATTAGAGTAGCCAGAAATACTGTGTTTTAACCCAGTGGATAAAGGAAACACAACATTTAAATGTTGATTTAGATTTCAATGACAGTGTTAGGTCTCTCTTTACCATCATAAGACTTCATTAATCCTGAAACCTCTTCAAAGATTACAGCAGAAAGAACATATGAACAATAGAGTCAGAGTTATTAAGTGGAAAAGAAGTCATACTGACACCAAAGGTTGAATAGAGTAGAACTAATAGAAAGTTAAACATTCAACTGAAATAGAACAAGTACATTACAACAACAGATTAAACAGCATCTGAGGTGGATGAGGAATATTAACACCAGTGCCTAATAAGAGCCTAACAGTACTATTGCACATGGAGTAAACATCCAAACTCTCTCTGTATATATACACACATACTATACTATGACTTTTAAAGCAACGTGTTTAACGTTTAACGTGATCTTCTGTCCTCCCTCATGGTGACCACAGGTTCAGTCAGGTGATGCAGCCGCTGGTCTGATCCCAGTTCAACGATGGACCCCCCCCATAGACCCCCCACCATTACAACCAGCACACCCCCCCCCCCCCCCCCCCCCCCTCATTATGTCACTCAGTGAAGAATAACAGTGATATATATATGTGTGTGTGTGTGTGTGTGTGTGTGTGTGTATATATATATACACACACACACACACACACACACACACACACACATACTATATATATATATAGTGTGTGGTGTGTGTGTGTATATATATATATTTATATATATATTAAAACATGCAGACTAGCAGACTGTTCTTTAGAATTGGTCTCTTGGTCATCAGAGGGTTAAACTGAAGCGTTATTAATAACCTGTGTTAAGTTATTAGAGATGAGTTTGTGTACAGTCTGTAAAGTATTCATATTTGTTTGGTGAGGTTTTTCTCTGACAGCAGGTGGCGCTGCATCCTCAGAAAACAAACTGTGAAACATTAATTTATTTTTATCATCTGATTTCTAAGTTTCTCTGCAATAAATTATTTTGGGATACAGATCTGTTGTGTACATGTGTCTTTTTTTCTAATGAAGATGTTTAATGTATTAAGAAATAACCACTGGACAGATGTTTACACTGAGAACTAATAACATCATTTCAGCTCATTTCTGCATCCTTTGTTTTTTCTGTGGGTCACACTCTTTGTAAATACTTTTATGTATCATATTTATTCTGAGTAGAAGTACAAATCTGAAGTGAAAATATATTTAATAAAAAACATCTATTTAGCAGAGGAGCATTCAATCTTTTAGTATTTACTTTATACTGTATATATACACATACTATACTATGATTTTCTTATGACTTTTTAAGACATAGTATTCTATGACTTTAATTATTTTATGACTTTTTTATGACTTACTACAAACTGTACTATGACTTTTAACAAAATACTATGACTTTTGACGACATGCTATACTGTGCTATACACTCATTGACATTAGAGAATGAAGCATGGAGTTATGGGTAAGGAGCGGACCTTGAGACGCTCTTCACCCACGGCCGACCACCCCGCCAGACCTGGCTCCTTCTGGGTATTCTGGATCTCAGAGGACAGGACCTCGATGGGACGAGAGGAGGCGGAGTCTATTGACGTTGATGATGCTTGTTGTGCTGCTGAAATGCACAATAATATTTGTTGTTCGTCATGTTTTTCTGATGAAGCGAATGGTCCACAAATGCATTTCCTTGTGCAACCCTGTATCAACAATAAATTATTTATTAATTATTCTCAAATCCTTGAATTATTTCTTTATGAATTTCTATAACATACTATACCAAGCTCTTTTTTTAATGACTTTTTCAGACATACTATACTATGACTTTTGATGACATACTATACTATGAATTTGTTTATGACTTTTAATATACTATACTAAGACTTTTTATGACTTTTGATGACATACTTTATTATGACTTTTTACAACATACAAATTGTATAGAATACTATGTCGTCAAAAGTCATAAAAAAGTCTTAGTATAGTATGACTTTTTCAGACAAACTACTAAGATTTTATGATGTCATACAATATACTTTTTACGACATACTTTATTATGAATTTGTTTGACTTTTAACATACTATATAGTACATCATACTATACTAAGACTTATTTTTGACTTTTGACGACATATGCTATTACTTTTTAATGACTTTTTAGGATATAGTATTCTTTGACTTTTATGACAACAAACTATACTATGACTTTTAAGGCTATTATTTTTTACTTTTGGCGACATACTGTACTCTGACTTTTTTATGATTTTTTACATCATACTATACTATGACTTTTTCAGACATGCTATACTATGACTTTTTTATGACTTTTGATGACAAACTATACTGACATTTTTATGATTTTTTACATCATACTATACTATGACATTTTTTCAGACATGCTATACTATGACTTTTTATGACTTTTGATGACATATTATACTATGAATTTGTTTATGACTTTTGATATACTTTACTAAGACTTTACTATGACTTTTTACAACATACAAATTGTATAGAATACTATGTCGTCAAAAGTCATAAAAAAGTCTTAGTATAGTATGAGTTTTTCAGACAAACTATACTAAGATTTTATGATGTCATACAATATACTTTTTACGACATACTTTACTATGAATTTGTTTGACTTTTAACATACTATATAGTACGTCATAGTATACTAAGACTTTTTTATGACTTTTGACAACATATTATACTATTACTTTTTAATGACTTTTTAGGATATAGTATTCTACAACTTTTTATGACAACAAACTATACTATGACTTTTAAGGCTATTATTTTTACTTTTGGCGACATACTGTACTCTGACTTTTTTATGATTTTTACATCATGCTATACTATGACTTTTTATGACTTTTGATGACAAACTATACTGACATTTTATGATTTTTTATATCATACTATACTATGACTTTTTTTTCAGATATGCTATACTATGACATTTTTATGACTTTTGACGACATATTATACTATTACTTTTTAATGACTTTTTAGGATATAGTATTCTACGACTTTTTATGACTGTTTTTTTATGACTCACAACAAACTATACTATGACTTTTAAGGCTATTATTTTTACTTTTGGCGACATACTGTACTATGACTTTTTTTTATGATTTTTTACATCATACTATACTATGACTTTTTCAGACATGCTATACTATGACTTTTTATGATTTTTTACATTATACTATACTATGACTTTTTTTCAGACATGCTATACTATGACTTTTTATGACTTTTGATGACCAACTATACTATGAATTTGTTTATAACTTTTAATATACTATACTAAGACTTTTTTATGACTTTTGACGACATATTATACTATGACTTTTTATGATTTTTTACATCATACTATACTATGACTTTTTCAGACATGCTATACTATGACTTTTTATGATTTTTTACATCATACTATACTATGACTTTTTTTTCAGACATGCTATACTATGACTTTTTATGACTTTTGATGACCAACTATACTATGAATTTGTTTATGACTTTTAATATACTATACTAAGACTTTTTTATGACTTTTGACGACATACTTTACTATGACTTTATACAACATACAAATTGTATAGAATACTATGTTGTCAAAAGTCATAAAAAAGTCTTAGTATAGTATGACTTTTTCAGACAAACTATACTAAGATTTTTTTGATGACTTTTGATATCATACAATATACTTTTTACGATGTACTTTACTATGAATTTGTTTGACTTTTAACGTACTATAGTACGTCATACTATACTAAAACTTTTGACGACATATACTATTACTTTTTAAGACAGTTTTTTTATGACTCACAACAAACTATACTATGACTTTTAACAATATACTATACTAAGGCCATTTTTATGACTTTTGGTGACAAACTATACTGACATTTTTATGATTTTTTACATCATACTATACTATGACTTTTAATGACTTTTTACGACATACAATACTATGACTAAAATAAAAAACAAAACAATGTATAGTATGCCTAAAAAGACATAAAAAGTAATTATGTAGTTTGGCGTTAAAATTCATACTATACAATGACGTCTTTATTATTTTTTATGGCATAGTATACTATGTCTTTTTAGAATGTTTTGACATATTATATTGGAATTACAAGCCAATAAGACAAATTAATAAATCAATCAATATAAGTTGTGAATGTAAATTGAGATCAGCTGGAGGTCGACTGCAGACAGACGACACGTGTTATCACATGTAGAAGAACATGTTAACACACAGCTATGTGTGTGTGTGTATGTTGACATGTGGGCCCTCGGTGCTGACGGTGAGCAGATGTTCCCAAACTCATCCATCTACTGAGAGAAGAAGAGGAGGAGGAGGAGGAAGAGGAGGAGGAGGAAGATAACAAGAGAGGAGTAGCAAAGAAACAGCAAGAGAAAAAAAGAGATGTCAAAAGTGAATTCCTCCTTAAATATCTTATCAACTGTGTGTTTGAATTCCAACTTGTAAAACTTGTTTTGACTGATAACTGACACACACACACACACACACACACACACACACACACACACACACACACACACACACACATACACACATAGTTTTTTTAGAAAATAATCAAAATCAAACCCAAGTGCTTCAGTGAAACACACCTCAGGCTGTGAGATGCAGTGTGTAAGTGTGTGAGTGTGTGTGTGTGTGTGTGTGTGTGTGTGTGTGTGTCAGGTACATCAGTTAGTTTAAGCCTTCAGCTCTGACTGATCTGATGTCTGTGGCTGCATTCACACTGATGATGAGGACATCATCTATAAAATGACAAAAAGCACAACATGAAAAACATTCCAAAACAAACTATTAAGCTACATAACAACAACACACTCTCTCTCTCTCTCTCTCTCTCTCTCTCTCTCTCTCTCTCTCTCTCAAACACACACACACACACACACACACACACACACACACACACACACACACACACACACACACACACGTTTTATCCCACGTCAGATTAGCAGCAGACAGATTTTCTCACAGTGAAACTTTCCCTCTTTTCTCCTCCAACATGTTTCCAATTAAACGTTGAAAAAGCTCCACAGCTTCATGTCTGATTGGTTGTGAAAGTGTGACCTCTCGTCTGCTTAGTATTTTCCCCCCCGACAGGAAATTCCACCCAAAAGCAGACCAGTACACACACACACACACACACACACACACACACACACACAGAGTGGTAAAGCTAGTACACTTCCTGGTACCTGACTAACTCTGTTATTGTTGAACGTTTTCTTCTTCTCTTGTTCTCAGTCTCAGTTGAACTCTCAGACCTCCAGCAGTCAATAAAGAGCGTTTCATTCTTTATTCCACTATTTCTATTTTGGGAGGATTTCTACTTTCCCTGCATCACATTTCACATACTTTTATCTGACAGCTGAAGTTATAAATTACTTCCTAGACTCGTACCACTGTAACTTAATCTGTACTTTTTGTCCTCAAATGTCAGTTTGTATGTTTTATCCTGTTATTAGTTGTATGTACCTCTTATTGTGTCTTTCCTTTTGTCTCTCTATTTATCTGTATGTATCTGTATTTCAAAATATGAGAAAAAATACAACAAAAAATGTTCTTCTGTAATTTATTTTGTATTTTATTTAACAGAGTATATGAGCCAAACATGTGTGTTATGTTGTGTGAAAAAAAGTTATAGTTTGTATTTTTTTAAATGAAATTATTATTGTAGTTTAATATACCTTCATTCACTTTACTTTCTGTCTTTGTGCTGCTGAAATGATAAAATTTCGCGCTGGTTTTTTGTTTTTAGTTTTTTACAGAATTGACGGTAAAGTAATCCGGCAATTTAATGCCAAAAACTGAAAGTACGATAATCCCACAAACGGTGTTTTTGTGTCTTTTTCTGGATCACATCTTGTACTGTTTCGGTTCTCTCTCATTCAGCTTCAGACAGCAGACGGACTCCGGTAGAGACCGGCTGGTGAACAAAGTGTGGGTCTACAGAGACAGATGTTTCCCTCTGGAGGGGGTGGAGACCAAACACAGAGCTCAAAGAGAGAGAACTTGTTTCTGCTTCCTCCATGTGGACAAAACAACTACAGGTGTTACACTTTTAACTATCTAATTTGATGGATTTTCATCATTCTATCGCTCTAAAAGGGAATACTTCACAATATGTATTTGTACTTTAGACATGTGAGTACATTTTACTGATGCTTCATGAAACAGTCATTGTCTGTTTGTTTGTCTTCTTTAACACTAACTGCCTCTAATACAAGACTACCACTTCCATAATCTCATTACATGACATCTAATCTGGACTCACTCTCATGTTTGTCAGACATGAAACCTTCGGCTGTGTGATCATTTGTTTGGCATCTGGATCCGGTTCCCACGGTTGTGATTGATGTCTGAAAGCTCTGAATGTGTTTGTTTTGGTGAATTTGTTGAATCCTCGATGGAATAATCTCTAAAATCAAACTGGAGAGACTGACAGAGCTGAGGTCAAGGCGGGGCTGTGTGTGTGTGTGTGTGGGTGTGTGTGTGTGTGTGTGTGTGTGTGTGTTACACGTTATTAGCATAAGTAGAGGCAGCTGTTGATCGGTCGCTCAACTTCCTGTGTGACAGTGTGTAAAAAGCTAAATTATTGTTGAGCTCAAAACACATTTAAGTGATGATCTCAGGTGATTTGAAGCCACACCCCTTTTGTAAATGGTCCAATCACAGATGAGCAAGAGGAACAACGTTCTTAGAATAATTCTTAGTAGTTATTAGAATAATGTCCTTAAAGTTTCTTCTGCACTTTATTTGTATTCGGGCCACAATGTGGAGAAATATAAAGATTTTAAGAATGAATATTAATAATATTTGTATTTTAAAAAAGTCCTCATATTACCAGAATAAAGTCTGAATATTTGGAAGAAAAAAAGAGAATAATGTCAAAATACATCTAGAAAAAAAGTCTTATTATTACAAAAATAAAGTTGTAATTTAGTGAGAATAAAGTCTTAACTGAAAGATAATAAAGTCAGAGTATTTTGAAGAAAAAAGTCGTAATGTGTTTTTCTTCTTCGCCCAAAATGATGATGAAATGTTCAATTCATTTCTAGAGAAGAATGAAGCTGTTTTTAAAGGTTTAAACATTAGACACATAAACACTGTCGAACAATAAAACCACAGAGAGAATTACTGATAAGAATGAAAACTGGACTTCAGCTTTATTTCCTACAGAACAATGTCTTTTTTGTTTTTTTGATCTCATTCATTTAAAAAAAAAAAAAAAAAAGTTGGGGAAAGGAGTCAGAGAAATCATGCAAACAAAATTAATTCATAAGAGTCTTTCTGTTTGGCATAACTTGTTTCTTTTGCAGAAGAAATGATTATCGTCATCAGAAGATCAGAGAAAGATTCAGCTAGTGTTCAGCTGGTCCAGAGAGGCGACGTCATCACTGAATGTGGGGTCAGGGGTCATTCAGTTTGGTTCCTCGACGGACGTTCGGAGTTAAAACTATTCAAACCCTCAATCAGGGATGTCCCACATATTCCAGAATGAATTTGAATTCTGGAGACAGTTTGTCAGATTTTGAACTTTTTAAACGTGTCAATGGGAGATCGGGAGCTAATAATTTAGGGTGTGTTTTTATTTTTAATAAATGTTCTTAAAGTCGACCCTCTGGATCTGAATCTGCTCAGAGCTCTGCTTCATATTCACATTTGTGTTTCAGTCAAATTAATTCCACCTCAGTCCCTTTTGATCCGTCATATAAAAAAACCCCATAGTTTGTATTCTTCTATATATATATATATATATATATATATATATATATATATATATATATATATATATATATATATGTACACAGCATTGGATCAATCTGCATTCTGAGTGAAGAGAAGTCTTTACTTTTAGTAACACAAACACGTCTGTAGGAGATTGAAGAGCAGTTGGTTGAGTCCATCAGGATTTCATCATCACGTCACAGAGATGACGAAATATAGATCAGATGTTTCTCACTCGTCATGAATAGGATTCATTGTACATATATACATGATATCGGGAGGGGGGGGGATTTGGTACCAGTTTTGCTGAAAAAACACCAAACCTGTGATGTTTGTGAAGTACTTTCACATGCTGGTGGTAACTTCAAATTTAATCTGCCGAATTTTAAAAGTCGACAGATAGTTCCAACTGTTTAAAAGATGTGTATAACTTCCCAAAAGAAATGTATGAAAATGTTTTTAATTGTCACAAAAGAAATGGATGCAGATGTTCTGTTGGACACGCAAGAGTCATAGAAGTAGATCGACGCCAAAGCCGGAGCAGAAATAAAACCCCCTCGGTACCGATTGGTTCGGTCCGACTTTTGACGACCAAAGACCCGCCTCCACCTGCAGCTAAACCTCAGCTTCCACAATAGAGATCCAGCAGCAGCATCCAGGTGGTTCCCATAGAACTAAAGTGCAACTTAAATGAGGTGTTAGAGGGAAACGGACACGTTCCTCCTGGAGGACGTTTTATTTCCAACGTGTCAGAGACGCATCAAAGTTCGTGGAAGTCTTTTTTAGTAGTTTTGGTGCATTCTTGTTTAGTTCTGTGGGAACATTACTTTGTTTTGTTTGAGAAAGCAGTGAGCAGTTTGTAGCACAATAAATAGATGAAAGGTTGGTCCATGAACTCTTACAGACGTTTGTGTGACTAAAGTAAAAAAGGTGTTTTGGTTTTGGTTTGTGTTCAACACTCTGTTGGTCTTTGGGAGAAGAAGTTACAGATTATTATTATTATCATCATTAAAGCTTTTTTAACTCTCAGGCACAAAAACCTATTTGGTGTTCCTGTAATTTACAAATTTATGGATTCAAACTTGCATTGTGTAGCAAATATACTCTATGAGGTACACAAACATCGGCCCTTTTTTGGGGGATTTCTACCAGACGTCATATTTATGCTCATCTGAAATGAAAAAGAAGAAGACATTTTTCACCCTGAAATGTTTTAAATTACAAGATGAGAAGAAACAAAGTGACTTTAACCCAAATACATTTTAAACACATGCTGTGTCAACTTCATATCCAACACAATTCTTATGAACTGTGGGATTATTTCTATAAGAAATCACGTCCATTATCTCCTCAGTGTTTCCCTTCTTCCTTCTCCGCCATCTTTACATCCGCCGACATCAAAAGAATTAAATTATCAACATTTTTAAAACAAAAGTGCTCGAAGCATGATATGAGCAGGAAGATAAATATAATTTATGTTTGTTTTGTCCTTTTCTTTTTTTGTTTTGTACAATACATACTCCGTGACATTTTATTTTGTAAAACTGGAGCGTCGTGTTGTTGCTCGCTGTGCATCCTCGAGTCTGTTTGCTTTGGTCACGACCTCCTTTGGCATCGCTGTTGCAAAAAAAAAAAAAGGAAGTAAAGCTACAGACTGGTCAGTCTGGATTTTTGGTATTTTTCATTGTTTTTTTCTCACAATTTCAAGAAAGAGTTTTTTCTTTGGAGGGAAAAACCTGACAGGATTCCCCAAAAAAAAAAGAAAAAAGTCTCCAATAAATATCCTCATCCTAAAAAAAAAACGAACCGCTTAGTCTGAAAGTTCTTCTTCTCTGCTGGAAAAACAAAAAGGATCTTTGGTTTGTTTGAATCAGGGTTCTCTCCAGCAGGATGAACGTGGCTGTAAAGTCCTTAAAGTCAGTAAACAGTCACACTGTGTTCACACGCAGCTGAATCTGAACAACGCTCCTAAAGAACGACGTCGGGCCTTCAGGACGTTCTCCTAAAGAACAACGTGGGCTCTTCAGGACGTTCTCCTAAAGAATGA
>NW_027176975.1:1650871-1680871 GCF_023349555.1 Cebidichthys violaceus | reverse complement strand
CACAGCTCAGAGTTGATGTTTAAAACTCAAAATAGCAACGGGGAGATGAGGGGAACATTTGGGATTTTGGAGATGCCATCGCAAACTCACAATTAGTTCTTTGACCTCTTTGTAAGATACTGACGAAAACGTGTTGAAACGTTAACGTTGTGACTGAAGAGCAGCAGTTCGACAGCCTCCACAGTCCAGCGAGTATCGGCGCACAGAATCCCGGCCGGGTGGGGGGGAATAAAGTTGAGCGTTTTCCTCCTGACAAAGTGACAGTGGCAGCTTTAATCTATTCGCCGCACCGTCCAAAAAGGGAGATAACTCCCCGAGGCCATCGACCCACTAAAGATTTTTGACGCCCCGTCCATGATTGTCTTTGTCCCGCTCCGCCTCCACCGAGACGCTGAAGTGCTGATGAAAAGGTTCGGGGGGGGAGGTTCCCTCCGATTGCTTATTAAGAACGCTGATTTGCTTTAAGCGGATTTCTCGCTTGTCGTTTCACTTTTTACACCATGATCTCTTGTTCCTCCTCTCTCTCTCTCTCTCTCTCTCTCTCTCTCTCTCTCTCTCTCTCTCTCTCTCTCTCTCTCTCTCTCTCGCTCTCTCTCTCTCTTGTTTTCTCACTCGTTCCTCGCGACCCTCTCGCTCTCCACGTCAATGACGACTCGGGGTTTCTCTGATTGCTTATTAAGGTCATTAATTTGTTTCCCGCAGCTTTTACCCCCCTTGATACGTGTCCTGTAGATTGACTCAAATCCCTGATTTGGCTTTTCTTCACTTTCTTTAACACCTCCTGACCTCTCTCTCTCTGAATGCGGACCTCTGTGTCCACTGAGGGAATATTTATTGTCCTCCGCTGCTGACGAGGTGACAGCGTGACAAAAGTAAGCGTCCACAAAAAAACTGCTAATTGCAGCGCGGTGGCTCGCCCTCTAATTAAATCAAGTCTTCACTCGAGTAGAGAAAACGGAGGCGAGCCGCTGTGTGACGGAGCTGCTTCTGTTTTTACAGTCTCCTCCCAGCTGGTTGTGCCTGGAACACCTCCCTAGGGAGGCGCCCAGGCGGCATCCTCACCAGATGCCTAAACCACCTCAACTGGCTCCTTTCCACGCAAAGAAGCAGTAGCTCAACTCCGAGTCCCTCACGGACGACCGAACTTCTCACCCTATCTCTAAGGGAGACGCCCACCACCCTCCTGAGGAAACCCATTTCGGCCGCTTGTACCCGTGATCTGATTCTTTGGGTCATGACCCAGTTCACATGACCATAGGTGAGGGTAGGAACCAAGATTGTCCGGTAGATAGAGAGCTTTGCCTTGCGGCTCAGCTCTCTTTTCGTCACAACGGTGCGGTAGAGCGACTGCAATACCGCCCCAGCTGCTCCGATCCTCCGGCCAATCTCACGTTCCATTGTTCCCTCACTCGCGAACAAGACCCCGAGGTACTTGAACTCCTTCACTTGGGGTAAGGACTCATTCCCTACCCGGAGTGGGCAATCCACCGGTTTCCTGCCGAGATCCATGGCCTCAGATTTAGAGGTGCTGATGACAGCAGGTGTGACAAAGTAATCACATGACCACAGAGGACTCATGAATAATGGAAACAGGCACAGAGCCGATCACATCGGACTAAGACGTTTCGGGGCTCTAAGCTGGATTTTGAAAGGACAACACTCCCATTAGCCAGGTTATCATCCAATTTCTTTGAGAAAATTGGCAAAAGAAAATGAATAAATGTTAGTTTTCATCATCTACCGTTATGGGATTATTTAGGAGTTGGTTCAGCGCCAAATCTACAGTCGTGAAACCGTTATACTACCGAAGAAGAAGACGTCACTGGAATAACTAATTGAAAGAGCGCCTCGAGTAGAAAGCAGGATGTAAATGTGACGTTTGAGTTGAAGTCACAGGCTTCATGAACGTCCATTGAGCATTTTGTTTTTATCAACATACCAACTTTTCCACCTCAGCAGAGCGCAGTAACGCGAAAACAAGATGTTCTTCATATTTTCAGTGTTTCCATTTCAATGGGAAGAGGAAAGATGACTCCCCAGAGGACGTTTTGGAGACAAGATAGATGTGGGAGTCTCAACACTTTTTAATGAGCAAGAGATTAATCAAATGAAAAAAAAGAGGTAAATGTCAGTTCTGTTTCTGTAAAAATAATTCCATATTTTAGCACGGCAGCTTCTTCACATGCATTGAAATATTGATTCTAAATCGACACGTTTAGGAAGATGAAGCTTCATTCATGAAGCCTTTTAAATACTCTGTTGAACACAATGAACACTGGTCCTTATTGATAATTATGAGGAGGCCGTTCACATTAAAAGAAATCCATGCTGCCTTTGACCCTTTGAGTTGATCAATGGACCACTGAGCTTTTTATGTTAATGTGGGAGTCGAACTGCATTACTGTTAACACAGCGTCAGCCCCACCTGAACCACGACGAATGGTTTTCAGTTATTTTTTAATTTAAAAAAAATAATAGATAGATGTATAGATATTTAAAAAAGGTTAAAATCATGTCCATTAATCATGTGGAGTTCAAATAATGCGTTTCTAAATGTTATTTTGGTGTAAAAATGAAAAAGAAATGGCCAAACCAGCTCCCGCTAAAGCTGGAGGGCCCCTCTATTCTAACCTTTATGGTAAATGCTTTGGAACCAGGCGGCAACTTCCGGTTCGTTAAAGTGAAGCCAAAGCTTCATGTGTTAAACCTGCATTCTCTCTAGTGTCCACCAGGGGGCGACTCCTCTGGTTGTATAGAAGTCTAGTCTAAAATGACTCTACTTCTCTCTTGATTTATTCCCTCAGTAAACATTGTAAACATGAGTTTATGGTCTCAATCTCTAGTTTACAGTCTTCTTCAATACAGCATGATGTTCATTTAGTACATTATGCTCCATTTAGAGTCAAACAGACCTTAAAGCAGATGATGATTTAGGGGCGGGGCTACACAGTGATTGACAGGTCTCTACCAGAGACGTATACGGCGTCTCTATGTCACTCCTCCTCAGTCCAGATATGGTCACTTCCTGTTCACTGGTTGCATAAAAACAACATGGCGACGGCCGAATCGCCGAACTCAAGGCTTCAAAAAGTCCACGAACCGACGTCCACTTCTTACATTCAGTCTATGATTAGAACGGTGTGACTACGTCCGAAAATGAAAAGATCCCTTAAATTGTGAGAGGAAATAACTCACATCAAACTCAAGCATTCATGTATCAATTCAGAGAAATTAAAGTCTCACATTTGTACCTTGAGGCGCTAACCCTAACATAAACCGGTCAGTGCTACGACGTAGTTTAAGGTGAGTCTGCGTTGAGTGTATTCGGATCGATTCCATCAAATTTCTTTTCCTTCATTGAAACGTGATTCTGTCCTCAGGAAAGGTGGCGTCCCTAATAGAAGCAGGTGAGGGTGTCAGGGAGCAGTAATGAGGGTGTCAGTAGGTGTTAGCTTGTTGTAACATCTAAGGGAAACTGGTCAGCCCAGGCGGGAGGGCGGGAGGGAGGGAGGGATGGAGGGTCGGATGGGTGGGGGGAGGTACTCACTGGTACTTACTTGAACGGCTTCTCCCCGGTGTGCGTGCGGATGTGGTTGTTGAGCGTCGTGGCGCCGGCGAACGCCCGGCCGCAGTATCCACACTTGAAGGGTCGGTCGCTGGAGTGCGTCACCACGTGGTTCCTCAAGTCCGACGGCTGGGAGAAGGACTGGGAGCAGTGGCCACACTGGTACGGTCTGAGGGGGGTAGGGGGGGGGGGGGGGGGGGAGACAGGTGAGAAAATAAAAGAGGAGGTGGGGGGGGGGGGGGGAACGTGTCTCTAGTGCAGAGCTGCTGCTACCGTCGAGGCTTTGGACAATTTGTAGAATGTTAAATGTTGTTTTTACAGTAATTTGCTGTTAATACTTTAATTCTGTTAATCTGTACAATTAAAATAATTAAAAAGACTGAAATAATAAAAAAGACTGAAATAATAAAAAGACTGTCAGTGAATTTGTAAACACGTGGACACATTGAAAGACTCTTTTGTTCATGATCTTTCAGATTATGCAGCATTTCATTGTTTTTCATTGGAACATGAGCTACGGAGAGGGTTTTATATATATATATATATATATATATATATATATATATATATTGTGGAGATGAGTCATTTCAATGGTATGATACAAACATTTAAAATAAAATTGTTAATTCTTTTATTTAAAACAAAGTATTGATGGATTATTGTGTTTCTTTATTGTTCTACTCTGTTCTGTTCTTCTGTTTTATTTGTTCTATCAGAAGTTTATTTTTTGCTCTTTACGAATTGATGAAGTGATGATGAAGAGCAATTCATGTTGAAGAGATTATAATCTGCTTTATAAAAATGTATTTTTACAGACAAACAAGACCAGTGGAGGAAGAAGAAGAAGTATTCACATCTTATAAGTAATAATAATGTAGTACAGTATAAAAATACTCAATTATTACAAGTCCTGCAGTAAAACGACAGGTTTTATAAACACGACCACTTTAGTCCACAAGGACCAACAGAACCAACACTAAGTTAAAGTTCCTCACAGTAACTTTAAGTAAAAAAAAAAAATACAGAAATATTATCTTCAACATATATTTAAATCAACAAGAACTCATCATGCAGATTAATATATTATATCATTGGCCTGAAATGAATGATGAAAAAGTACATTATTTGCTTGAAGTAGAAGAATAAAGTATCTTAAAATTGTACTGTAAGTACTTGAGTTAATATACTTAGTTACATTCCAACACACACACACACACACACACACACACACACACACACACACACACACACACACACACACACACACAGTGCAGACGAGCAAAGGGGAAATTAAAGATGCAGAGTGTAAACAAACACACAAACAGCTAATTACACAAACACACACTAAGACACACAAACAGATAGAGAGGGATGAGGCAAGAAACCACACACACACACACACACATACACACACACACACACACACACACACACACACACACACACACACACACACACACACACACACATGGGGCAGGGGGAGTCGGACACTGCTCCGGTAACCATAGCAGCATGACCCTCATCAACAATGCAGGCAGAGATCACGACTGGACCATTTATCATGTGTGTGTGTGTGTGTGTGTGTGTGTGTGTGTGTGTGTGTGTGTGTGTGTGAAACAAACAATAGCAGTGTGTGTGCTAATAGAGTGTCCAGCTTCCATACAGCAGCAGCAGATGTAATCTTACACTGTTTCTATTTATTGAGCTGAACGAACACACACACACACACACACACACACACACACACACACACACACACACACACACACACACACACACACACACACACACTGTGAACATTATCTCGTGATGTGGTTTTAACTTACTGGACACTTCCAGTGTGTTACAACATATCCCCCTCCTTACATGTTTCTATTATCATTTCTCTCAGCTTCATCCCGTTTACAGATAAAAACTAATATTTCTTTATTTTACAATCCAAACATTATCCAAAGAGGCAGCAGATGTATTTATAGAAAAGTCTTCATTTAACTTCATCTTAAAATTAGCAAAACAAAGATAAACACAAACCTCTCAGTCCTGAATCCTATCAGTTCATTCTTACTCAACGATGACTTTAAGATTATTTTATTGGTTATAGGCAAAAAACAAAGGATGAAAAATGTGTATATATATATATATAGAAAATATTCATATTGTCAGTTTATACATCATATACGTTTACTTACTGTAAAAGCTGCAGCGTTGTAAAGTTTAAAAAGATAAACATAAACTTATTAAATCACTTTATCCTTAAAGGAAACTACTTCATTTAAGTCTGTTTGTTTTTCTTATTACAGAATTTATGGAACAAAATACTAAATGCACTAAAAGTAAAACATAACTGATAACCTTTATCATAATGTAAAGTGGGGAAGTAATGAATCAAACATGACTGAAGTACTTCCATCATCATCATCATCATCATCATCATCATCATCATCATCATCATCATCATCGTCATACCTTGACCGTGTTAATGAGCTTCAATCTTTTCCCCTAAAATTCCCCAAAACTGACCTCAGTTTCATCAATTCTTTATTAGTTTTTCATCCCAGACACATGAAGGAAACAATATTAAGTTCATGATGTTTTATTCCATGAATGTTCTTTAATTTAAAGAGCATGTGATCACTATGAGCAGCTCCCATCTCCATATTCCACCCGGTGTATGTAGGAATACTTCCTCCGTATATATTGTGCTTGTTCCCTGACACACACACACACACACACACACACACACACACACACACACACACACACACACCCCCTGCACCTTGTTCATCAGTGTGTGACTGGCTCAGTAGTGTCGCCCTGTAGCCGTGAAATAAAGCGCTTCTTATTCTGAAACCAATAAGACAAAACTGTGACATCAGTAGCTTACAAATAGGTTAACACCGCAGAACCAGAACACGACAAATAGAGCAACATCTCCAGCGCTCCAATAAATCACTCACACACACACACACACACACACACACACACACACACACACACACACACACACACACACACACACAGAGGAAAGTAATAAGAGTAAAATAGTGTAATATAAAATCGAAAAATTCTCACTTGCAGTTTTCCACATAAAAGGCGTCTCGCCGGGGGGGTCGGTTCATTTATCAGCCGGCTGGTCTATAAGTTCACGCCTCAGTGGAACGCACCACTATTTATTAGGAGGGTTTTCTATGAAGAGCTGCATTGATTGTGAATAGTTTAAGTTGATGAATGTGTGGATATTATTTATTAAGGCAGCAGGCCGGGAGATTAATGCCCGGTTATTGTTTATTACAGCGGAGAGAGAGAGGAGGAGGAGGAGGAGCACAAACGCCTCCATCACACACACACACACACACACACACACACACACACACACACACACACACACACACACACACACACACACACACACACAGGTGTGCACATATGCAACCAGAATATCTGCACACACAAGCACATGCAAATATGTTGTTGTTGCACAAATGAATGAACTTTATTTTACATAATCACGCTGGTTGTTGTTGCCACACACACACACACACACACACACACACACACACACACACACACACAGTTTGTGTTCGTTAAACCGGACTGGAGTACATCGAGTACTGCACCAGGTATTAATGCTAGTACACTTCATACACCTCAGAGGAGGTGAGATATCGATCCTTTGGTGGAATTCATAACCTGCCCTGCATTATATTTTACCAGCTGCAACATTAAAGTAATGCACAAATGAATGCATCAATAACTATAATACAATTATATAAGATATGTATTCTTCTGAAAATGGCAACTCTGCAGAATGAGTACTTCTACTTTCAGTACTGTATGTTTTAACAAGAACTTTTTGAACTTTATTGAGTGTAGTGAGAGATATTCAACACTTGAGGTTAGTTTCCATCTGTCGCTCTAACTCAACGACATTAACAGCTTCCAAAAATAAACTATATATCAACTCTATGTTTATCAAGACATCTATCCATTTTACATGCAGGACTATTGCTTTTCAGAGAGTATTTCTACACTGTAGTACTGCTGCTTTTACTGAAGTACAGGATCTGAATACGTCTCACATGTAAGACGCAGAAGAGGAACAACAAGTTCAACACACAGCCAACAGTACGATCATCAAATGTGAGGAGAAAGTAGCAAATTACTTTAATAATGAACGAACCAACAGACCTAAACACAGGATGGTACAAAACCAGAGAGAGAAGCTTCACCACAGACATGTGACATCATGTTCAACGCACTTCATACTGTAACTTACAGTTTAAACGTCTAGTCTGTTATTACTCCTCTTATTTATCTGATACAGTCTGTTGTTACTCCTCTTATTTATCTGATACAGTCTGTTGTTACTCCTCTTATTTAACTGATACAGTCTGTTGTTACTCCTCTTATTTATCTGTTACAGTCTGTTGTTACTCCTCTTATTTAACTGATACAGTCTGTTGTTACTCCTCTTATTTAACTGATACAGTCTGTTGTTACTCCTCTTATTTATCTGTTACAGTCTGTTGTTACTCCTCTTATTTATCTGATACAGTCTGTTGTTACTCCTCTTATTTAACTGATACAGTCTGTTGTTACTCCTCTTATTTAACTGATACAGTCTGTTGTTACTCCTCTTATTTAACTGATACAGTCTGTTGTTACTCCTCTTATTTATCTGATACAGTCTGTTGTTCCTCCTCTTATTTAACTGATACAGTCTGTTGTTACTCCTCTTATTTAACTGACACAGTCTGTTGTTACTCCTCTTATTTATCTGATACAGTCTGTTGTTACTCCTCTTATTTAACTGATACAGTCTGTTGTTACTCCTCTTATTTAACTGATACAGTCTGTTGTTACTCCTCTTATTTATCTGATACAGTCTGTTGTTACTCCTCTTATTTATCTGATACAGTCTGTTGTTATTCCTCTTATTTAACTGATACAGTCTGTTGTTACTCCTCTTATTTAACTGATACAGTCTGTTGTTACTCCTCTTATTTAACTGATACAGTCTGTTGTTACTCCTCTTATTTATCTGATACAGTCTGTTGTTACTCCTCTTATTTAACTGATACAGTCTGTTGTTACTCCTCTTATTTATCTGATACAGTCTGTTCTTACTCCTCTTATGTATCTGATACAGTGTGTTGTTACTCCTCTTATTTAACTGATACAGTCTGTTCTTACTCCTCTTATTTATCTGTTACAGTCTGTTGTTACTCCTCTTATTTATCTGTTACAGTCTGTTCTTACTCCTCTTATGTATCTGATACAGTCTGTTCTTACTCCTCTTATTTATCTGTTACAGTCTGTTGTTACTCCTCTTATTTATCTGTTACAGTCTGTTCTTACTCCTCTTATTTATCTGTTACAGTCTGTTCTTACTCCTCTTATTTATCTGTTACAGTCTGTTGTTACTCCTCTTATTTAACTGATACAGTCTGTTGTTACTCCTCTTATTTAACTGATACAGTCTGTTGTTACTCCTCTTATTTAACTGATACAGTCTGTTGTTACTCCTCTTATTTATCTGTTACAGTCTGTTGTTACTCCTCTTATTTATCTGATACAGTCTGTTGTTACTCCTCTTATTTAACTGATACAGTCTGTTGTTACTCCTCTTATTTAACTGATACAGTCTGTTGTTACTCCTCTTATTTAACTGATACAGTCTGTTGTTACTCCTCTTATTTATCTGTTACAGTCTGTTGTTACTCCTCTTATTTATCTGATACAGTCTGTTGTTACTCCTCTTATTTAACTGATACAGTCTGTTGTTACTCCTCTTATTTAACTGATACAGTCTGTTATTACTCCTCTTATTTAACTGATACAGTCTGTTGTTACTCCTCTTATTTAACTGATACAGTCTGTTATTACTCCTCTTATTTATCTGTTACAGTCTGTTGTTACTCCTCTTATTTATCTGTTACAGTCTGTTGTTACTCCTCTTATTTAACTGATACAGTCTGTTGTTACTCCTCTTATTTAACTGATACAGTCTGTTGTTACTCCTCTTATTTATCTGATACAGTCTGTTGTTACTCCTCTTATTTATCTGATACAGTCTGTTGTTACTCCTCTTATTTATCTGATACAGTCTGTTGTTATTCCTCTTATTTAACTGATACAGTCTGTTGTTACTCCTCTTATTTAACTGATACAGTCTGTTGTTACTCCTCTTATTTAACTGATACAGTCTGTTGTTACTCCTCTTATTTATCTGATACAGTCTGTTGTTACTCCTCTTATTTAACTGATACAGTCTGTTGTTACTCCTCTTATTTATCTGATACAGTCTGTTGTTACTCCTCTTATTTAACTGATACAGTCTGTTGTTACTCCTCTTATTTAACTGACACAGTCTGTTGTTACTCCTCTTATTTATCTGATACAGTCTGTTCTTACTCCTCTTATGTATCTGATACAGTGTGTTGTTACTCCTCTTATTTAACTGATACAGTCTGTTCTTACTCCTCTTATTTATCTGTTACAGTCTGTTGTTACTCCTCTTATTTATCTGTTACAGTCTGTTCTTACTCCTCTTATTTATCTGTTACAGTCTGTTGTTACTCCTCTTATTTAACTGATACAGTCTGTTCTTACTCCTCTTATTTATCTGTTACAGTCTGTTGTTACTCCTCTTATTTAACTGATACAGTCTGTTGTTACTCCTCTTATTTAACTGATACAGTCTGTTGTTACTCCTCTTATTTAACTGATACAGTCTGTTGTTACTCCTCTTATTTATCTGTTACAGTCTGTTGTTACTCCTCTTATTTATCTGATACAGTCTGTTGTTACTCCTCTTATTTAACTGATACAGTCTGTTGTTACTCCTCTTATTTAACTGATACAGTCTGTTGTTACTCCTCTTATTTAACTGATACAGTCTGTTGTTACTCCTCTTATTTATCTGATACAGTCTGTTGTTACTCCTCTTATTTATCTGATACAGTCTGTTGTTACTCCTCTTATTTATCTGATACAGTATGTTGTTACTCCTCTTATTTAACTGATACAGTCTGTTGTTACTCCTCTTATTTAACTGATACAGTCTGTTGTTACTCCTCTTATTTATCTGATACAGTCTGTTGTTACTCCTCTTATTTAACTGATACAGTCTGTTGTTACTCCTCTTATTTATCTGATACAGTCTGTTGTTACTCCTCTTATTTATCTGTTACAGTCTGTTCTTACTCCTCTTATTTAACTGATACAGTCTGCTGTTACTCCTCTTATTTATCTGTTACAGTCTGTTCTTACTCCTCGTATTTATCTGTTACAGTCTGTTGTTACTCCTCTTATTTAACTGATACAGTCTGTTCTTACTCCTCTTATTTAACTGATACAGTCTGTTGTTACTCCTCTTATTTATCTGATACAGTCTGTTCTTACTCCTCTTATGTGTCTGATACAGTGTGTTGTTACTCCTCTTATTTAACTGACACAGTCTGTTATTACTCCTCTTATTTATCTGTTACAGTCTGTTCTTACTCCTCTTATTTATCTGTTACAGTCTGTTGTTACTCCTCTTATTTATCTGATACAGTCTGTTGTTACTCCTCTTATTTAACTGATACAGTCTGTTGTTACTCCTCTTATTTAACTGATACAGTCTGTTGTTACTCCTCTTATTTAACTGATACAGTCTGTTGTTACTCCTCTTATTTAACTGATACAGTCTGTTGTTACTCCTCTTTTTTAACTGATACAGTCTGTTGTTACTCCTCTTATTTATCTGATACAGTCTGTTGTTACTCCTCTTATTTAACTGATACAGTCTGTTGTTACTCCTCTTATTTAACTGATACAGTCTGTTATTACTCCTCTTATTTAACTGATACAGTCTGTTGTTACTCCTCTTATTTATCTGATACAGTCTGTTCTTACTCCTCTTATGTATCTGATACAGTCTGTTGTTACTCCTCTTATTTAACTGATACAGTCTGTTATTACTCCTCTTATTTATCTGTTACAGTCTGTTCTTACTCCTCTTATTTATCTGTTACAGTCTGTTCTTACTCCTCTTATTTATCTGTTACAGTCTGTTCTTACTCCTCTTATTTATCTGATACAGTCTGTTGTTACTCCTCTTATTTAACTGATACAGTCTGTTGTTACTCCTCTTATTTATCTGATACAGTCTGTTGTTACTCCTCTTATTTAACTGATACAGTCTGTTGTTACTCCTCTTATTTAACTGATACAGTCTGTTGTTACTCTTCTTATTTATCTGATACAGTCTGTTGTTACTCCTCTTATTTAACTGATACAGTCTGTTGTTACTCCTCTTATTTAACTGATACAGTCTGTTGTTACTCCTCTTATTTATCTGATACAGTCTGTTGTTACTCCTCTTATTTAACTGATACAGTCTGTTGTTACTCCTCTTATTTAACTGACACAGTCTGTTGTTACTCCTCTTATTTATCTGATACAGTCTGTTGTTACTCCTCTTATTTAACTGATACAGTCTGTTGTTACTCCTCTTATTTAACTGATACAGTCTGTTGTTACTCCTCTTATTTAACTGATACAGTCTGTTGTTACTCCTCTTATTTATCTGATACAGTCTGTTGTTACTCCTCTTATTTAACTGATACAGTCTGTTGTTACTCCTCTTATTTATCTGATACAGTCTGTTGTTACTCCTCTTATTTATCTGATACAGTCTGTTGTTACTCCTCTTATTTATCTGATACAGTATGTTGTTACTCCTCTTATTTAACTGATACAGTCTGTTGTTACTCCTCTTATTTAACTGATACAGTCTGTTGTTACTCCTCTTATTTATCTGATACAGTCTGTTGTTACTCCTCTTATTTAACTGATACAGTCTGTTGTTACTCCTCTTATTTATCTGATACAGTCTGTTGTTACTCCTCTTATTTATCTGTTACAGTCTGTTCTTACTCCTCTTATTTAACTGATACAGTCTGCTGTTACTCCTCTTATTTATCTGTTACAGTCTGTTCTTACTCCTCGTATTTATCTGTTACAGTCTGTTGTTACTCCTCTTATTTAACTGATACAGTCTGTTCTTACTCCTCTTATTTAACTGATACAGTCTGTTGTTACTCCTCTTATTTATCTGATACAGTCTGTTCTTACTCCTCTTATGTGTCTGATACAGTGTGTTGTTACTCCTCTTATTTAACTGACACAGTCTGTTATTACTCCTCTTATTTATCTGTTACAGTCTGTTCTTACTCCTCTTATTTATCTGTTACAGTCTGTTGTTACTCCTCTTATTTATCTGATACAGTCTGTTGTTACTCCTCTTATTTAACTGATACAGTCTGTTGTTACTCCTCTTATTTAACTGATACAGTCTGTTGTTACTCCTCTTTTTCAACTGATACAGTCTGTTGTTACTCCTCTTATTTATCTGATACAGTCTGTTGTTACTCCTCTTATTTAACTGATACAGTCTGTTGTTACTCCTCTTATTTAACTGATACAGTCTGTTATTACTCCTCTTATTTAACTGATACAGTCTGTTGTTACTCCTCTTATTTATCTGATACAGTCTGTTCTTACTCCTCTTATGTATCTGATACAGTCTGTTGTTACTCCTCTTATTTAACTGATACAGTCTGTTATTACTCCTCTTATTTATCTGTTACAGTCTGTTCTTACTCCTCTTATTTATCTGTTACAGTCTGTTCTTACTCCTCTTATTTATCTGTTACAGTCTGTTCTTACTCCTCTTATTTATCTGATACAGTCTGTTGTTACTCCTCTTATTTAACTGATACAGTCTGTTGTTACTCCTCTTATTTATCTGATACAGTCTGTTATTACTCCTCTTATTTAACTGATACAGTCTGTTGTTACTCCTCTTATTTAACTGATACAGTCTGTTGTTACTCCTCTTATTTAACTGATACAGTCTGTTGTTACTCCTCTTATTTAACTGATACAGTCTGTTATTACTCCTCTTATTTAACTGATACAGTCTGTTGTTACTCCTCTTATTTAACTGATACAGTCTGTTGTTACTCCTCTTATTTAACTGATACAGTCTGTTGTTACTCCTCTTATTTAACTGACACAGTCTGTTGTTACTCCTCTTATTTAACTGACACAGTCTGTTGTTACTCCTCTTATTTAACTGATACAGTCTGTTCTTACTCCTCTTATTTATCTGATACAGTCTGTTGTTACTCCTCTTATTTAACTGATACAGTCTGTTGTTACTCCTCTTATTTATCTGTTACAGTCTGTTCTTACTCCTCTTATTTAACTGATACAGTCTGTTATTACTCCTCTTATTTAACTGATACAGTCTGTTGTTACTCCTCTTATTTAACTGACACAGTCTGTTGTTACTCCTCTTATTTATCTGATACAGTCTGTTGTTACTCCTCTTATTTAACTGTTACAGTCTGTTATTACTCCTCTTATTTAACTGATACAGTCTGTTGTTACTCCTCTTATTTAACTGATACAGTCTGTTGTTACTCCTCTTATTTAACTGTTACAGTCTGTTGTTACTCCTCTTATTTAACTGATACAGTCTGTTGTTACTCCTCTTATTTATCTGATACAGTCTGTTGTTACTCCTCTTATTTAACTGATACAGTCTGTTGTTACTCCTCTTATTTAACTGATACAGTCTGTTGTTACTCCTCTTATTTAACTGACACAGTCTGTTGTTACTCCTCTTATTTAACTGACACAGTCTGCTGTTACTCCTCTTATTTATCTGATACAGTCTGTTGTTACTCCTCTTATTTAACTGATACAGTCTGTTGTTACTCCTCTTATTTAACTGATACAGTCTGTTGTTACTCCTCTTATTTAACTGACACAGTCTGTTGTTACTCCTCTTATTTATCTGATACAGTCTGTTGTTACTCCTCTTATTTAACTGGTACAGTCTGTTGTTACTCCTCTTATTTATCTGATACAGTCTGTTGTTACTCCTCTTATTTAACTGATACAGTCTGTTGTTACTCCTCTTATTTAACTGATACAGTCTGTTGTTACTCCTCTTATTTATCTGTTACAGTCTGTTGTTACTCCTCTTATTTAACTGATACAGTCTGTTGTTACTCCTCTTATTTAACTGATACAGTCTGTTGTTACTCCTCTTATTTAACTGATACAGTCTGTTATTACTCCTCTTATTTAACTGATACAGTCTGTTGTTACTCCTCTTATTTATCTGTTACAGTCTGTTGTTACTCCTCTTATTTAACTGATACAGTCTGTTGTTACTCCTCTTATTTATCTGTTACAGTCTGTTGTTACTCCTCTTATTTAACTGATACAGTCTGTTGTTACTCCTCTTATTTAACTGATACAGTCTGTTGTTACTCCTCTTATTTATCTGTTACAGTCTGTTGTTACTCCTCTTATTTAACTGATACAGTCTGTTGTTACTCCTCTTATTTAACTGATACAGTCTGTTGTTACTCCTCTTATTTATCTGAAACAGTCTGTTGTTACTCCTCTTATTTAACTGTTACAGTCTGTTGTTACTCCTCTTATTTATCTGATACAGTCTGTTGTTACTCCTCTTATTTAACTGACACAGTCTGTTGTTACTCCTCTTATTTAACTGATACAGTCTGTTGTTACTCCTCTTATTTAACTGATACAGTCTGTTATTACTCCTCTTATTTAACTGACACAGTCTGTTGTTACTCCTCTTATTTATCTGATACAGTCTGTTGTTACTCCTATTATTTAACTGACACAGTCTGTTGTTACTCCTCTTATTTAACTGATACAGTCTGTTGTTACTCCTCTTATTTAACTGACACAGTCTGTTGTTACTCCTCTTATTTATCTGATACAGTCTGTTATTACTCCTCTTATTTAACTGATACAGTCTGTTGTTACTCCTCTTATTTATCTGATACAGTCTGTTGTTACTCCTATTATTTAACTGACACAGTCTGTTGTTACTCCTCTTATTTAACTGATACAGTCTGTTGTTACTCCTCTTATTTAACTGATACAGTCTGTTATTACTCCTCTTATTTAACTGATACAGTCTGTTATTACTCCTCTTATTTAACTGATACAGTCTGTTGTTACTCCTCTTATTTATCTGATACAGTCTGTTGTTACTCCTCTTATTTATCTGTTACAGTCTGTTGTTACTCCTCTTATTTAACTGATACAGTCTGTTGTTACTCCTCTTATTTAACTGATACAGTCTGTTGTTACTCCTCTTATTTAACTGATACAGTCTGTTGTTACTCCTCTTATTTAACTGATACAGTCTGTTGTTACTCCTCTTATTTAACTGATACAGTCTGTTGTTACTCCTCTTATTTAACTGATACAGTCTGTTATTACTCCTCTTATTTATCTGATACAGTCTGTTGTTACTCCTCTTATTTATCTGATACAGTCTGTTGTTACTCCTCTTATTTAACTGTTACAGTCTGTTGTTACTCCTCTTATTTAACTGATACAGTCTGTTGTTACTCCTCTTATTTAACTGATACAGTCTGTTGTTACTCCTCTTATTTAACTGACACAGTCTGTTGTTACTCCTCTTATTTATCTGATACAGTCTGTTGTTACTCCTCTTATTTAACTGATACAGTCTGTTGTTACTCCTCTTATTTAACTGTTACAGTCTGTTGTTACTCCTCTTATTTAACTGATACAGTCTGTTGTTACTCCTCTTATTTAACTGATACAGTCTGTTGTTACTCCTCTTATTTGACAGCAGACGGACAAATATGTTCAGAGTCAACACAGCGACGGACTCACAGGCAAACTAATACTACTTTGGTTTGGACGGGTTGATGAGAGTTGAACCGGCTGCCATGTTGTTCCCACCCAGCCCCGCCTCCAAAAGTGTGTGTGTGTGTGTGTGTGTGTGTGTGTGTGTGTGTGTGTGTGTGTGTGTGTGTGTGAGATCCATGAACTTCATCATTTTCAACACGTCTGTGAAACACAGTTCAGGATAATAAACCTTGTGTCTCCTTTCAGCACAGCGTGTGGGAACAACAGCAGAGCAGCGTCCAACCGCTAAACTCACCAGCTGATGACGGAGACACGGAAAGAAAACCAATGCCAACCGGCTCTCAATGCACCACAACGTTAAAACAGAAAACTACAGAAACAAACCAACGTCTGAGTCCAACAACTCAATCAGAACACGACGAATCAAGGAGAGGAAGACTTCACAATAAAAGCCTCTAGAAACAACAGGAAGTACGGGAAGACAGAGCTACGTGTCTCAGCCTTTTGGTCAACGTGGCTTTTAAACCGAACCCTTGTTACATTGAATCAAAATAACATTCATATTCTCTTAAAACAAGTGCTTCCAACACAAATACACTTGTTAGAGGAACTTTGTGTGAGCAAGTGTCATTTTGATGACATTTCTAGAGATAAGGATAAGGGTGTAACAAAACCAATAAATGCAATAATAATACCATAAAAAAAAAGAAACGTGATTTATCCTGCTAACAAGTATTATCTCCAGGAAAGTTAAAATCTAATCTCTCATTACAAAGCAAGAGATATGAAATCCTTATAGGAGCAACCTGACACGCCACAAAACACCCAAAAAGAAGAAGAAGAAGCAATGTTTGAACAAAACCAAGTAAAAAGAGAAAAATGTTCTTTTAGTTTTATGAGCTTTAAAGTTGATTTTGGACCGGACCTCTGTGACTCATTGTAACTGTGTGTGTGTGTGTGTGTGTGTGTGTGTGTGTGTGTGTGTGTGTTTGCGGCGTGCAGTGATGCACAGTGAAGTGTGTTGATTGACCCGTGTGGAGTCGGTCTAATCCATAAGGAGTTATATCTGCGCTGTGAGGATGACTCGTCTGTCCGCCTATGTATGAAGACATTATTCCTCCAGAGACCAGCAGCTATAAATCACTGCTCCCGCCTCGTCAATACACAATCAATGGCTCTCTAAACACACACACACACACACACACACACACACACACACACACACACACACACACACACACACATATACACTGTATGTATATGAGCAGAAATAAACCGGTGGAGCTGCACACAAACACACCACACTGCTCTTCCTTCATCTAGGTTTCTCTGTGAGCGTATTGAGCGACCTATTAAAGCAGAAAGCTCACATAACGTCCTCTCATCAGCCAGTTGTTCTCATCACATGAGTCCAGAACAAAAAGCAAGCAAGCAGCCAAGATCATGTCAGCACAGAGACTGATCTGGGGTTGTTTGTTTGTTTTTGGGGGGCTGTGGATTATGGGTAGTGTAGTTTAGGAGTTTAGTGATCACTAAAGAGGACTTGTAAAGCTTTTAATCCATCGATTCATGAAGACACCGACTACTTTCATCACTGTGTGTGGTGCGTTCACTGACGGCAGTGTCACTCCTACTTTAAACTGGTTCATTATTACATTTGAAGAGTGGTGTGGCATCAAATTAAAGCCAGAAGCCAGAAATCACAAATGTAAAACTGAATATATAGATTCAGTTTTTCAATAAATCACACTGTCAAATGTCAAATTCACTCTACAGACAATTTAAACATGTGAGAATCCACTCGTATGCAGATGCAACACATACATATTTTAGTTTTATGATAGCGGTCAACAGGACTGATAAAAATAGACTTTCAAGGAATTTCTACAAGCCCGTCCATCACAGTGATGGATCATTATCAGTTCCTCCTGCAGCGACACGCCGGCAAAAAAACAAAGAGGAAAGTGATTTTTCAACACATCTGTGTGTCCAGCAGGGACAACACACACACACACACACACACACACACACACACACACACACACACACATCTGTGTTAGTGTTAAATGCAAATATGTCCTCACTGCTGGGTGATAAATCTCCTAAATGTCAACAGTCTTGTTTTAGCCCGACATGCAAACATTTACATGTTGTTATTGTGAATTTTCTCAGCTCACAGAACAGCAAGTGAGCCTTCGACTGGTGAGACACAGACTGTATATATACATATATATATATATATATATATATATATATGTATATATATAAGTACAGGAAGAGGATGGAGTTGTTGTGTTTGAGGACGGACGTTTTCAAGTGACGAGTTCCGCATTTTTGGTCGTCGCCATCTTGTTTTTTTTGCACACAAATTGTTAAAATTAACTTCCATGACGTGTAAACACAATGTGAAAATGTTAAAGTTGTAACACAAAAAACACAGACAACTCCCAGACCAGACGCCTGGCGCCATGGTACAGACCTGTCAATCACTGTGTAGCCCCGCCCCCTAAAGCATCCCCTGCTTTATGGACTGTGTGACTCTAAATGGAGCATAATGTACTAAATGAACATCATGCTGTATTGAAGAAGACTGTAAACTAGAGATTGAGACCATAAACTCATGTTTACAATGTTTACTGAGGGAATAAATCAAGAGAGAAGTAGAGTCATTTTAGACTAGACTTCTATACAACCAGAGGAGTCGCCCCCTGGTGGTCACTAGAATGCAGCTTTACGGAGGCTTTAACAGAGGTTGCCGCCTGGTTAAAACATATTTTTAACATCAATAAATCATGTATATTTTAACATATTACTTTGATTACTACAAAACAATTATGAGCACCACTAAACCATTATATTCTTACAATCTACTGTGTTGAAGATTTAAAAGAAGGCGGTGCGACTCATTGTTAAGCGTGTAGTTACAGCACAGTGTTGTGTTGTATTGAACTCAATGTGTAAACACAGAAGGTATATTGCTGCTGTGAGCTGCAAATGTCAACTAAAATCATTTAACACTGTCTCAAAAATACATATTAATCACTCCAATTTTCTGAAATCTAGAGTTGATCCAGTCTGTAAACATGCCAAAAATGAATAATTTTATACCTAAAAAAACTATTTTTAATGTATGTGCCATCCATCATTTTCTAATAGCAGACATATGTGTGTGTGTGAATCAAGCATTAAATATGAAACCCTAACACAGAAGTAGATCATTAGAGTTGACCTCCAGCACAAACTCATTGACTCATGACGTCTGTAGAGACTCGATGATGAAGGTAAAACGATGACTTCACACCTGCTTTTATCTGCTTTGACAAAATGTAAACACAAATACATAATCAGTGATGATTTAATGTTAAGTGGCTGATTAAAGTTTAATAGTAATTGGAGATAATGAATGTTCATTTAGCAGGTTAGAAGCCATCTGGAGTCCCAGAGGTCTGAGAGAAAAACACCGACCTCAACACTAAATGTCTGCCGGTGGAGGAACGCTACTCCTTCAACGCTTTGCAGCTTCTCATTTTTTGTTTAATCAACAATGCCTGTTATTTATCATTGTATGTTGTCATTGACAGTGGCAGATACTAACAATATTAGTACTATTTGCAGAATTAGATTCCAGTGGTCGCTGCGTAGGATTGTTCAAGTCCAAAAGTCACAATATACTGAAAAAAAGAAAGATGTCGTCATTTCCAAATTTCCCAACATGTTTTTATCTCCCGAAATATTTGGCCTCAATCTAAGTTTGTTGGCGTTCAACCTTTCAAAAAGCAACATTTTTCACTGCGCCAGGTGCCGGCAGCTCTGTCTTTTAAAGGGAATGAGAGACGGCAATCTGATGGGTTTAATTCATGCTACGCCCAAAACACAAACTATGATTCATTAAGACACTAAACACAACCTCTTCTCCCTCTGCGTCTTACTTTTGCACTTGCATAAGCCACAAGTTACACGTAAAGTAGGTTCTTTCTTGAAGAAAATTCTACTTCTGCTTCATTCCATTGTTTTGTTTTATAATTTGTTATTATTATATTGTACTTTTTTTTGTACGCTACAATCATGGTCTTGAGGTAATAAAAAAAATCTCCAGAATCTCAATCTGAGTCGCTGCATAAATGCTGCTTATTAGTCTGCATGTTGTCAAATCTTCACCTGTGGATAAGAGCACAAGCTACACGAAACATAAAGCTCATAAAGACAATTCAAACCTCCATTTAAGTGAAAAAAATCTACATCTAAAGGCTTTTTTCAGGTTCATTTTTGGGGAAAACGTCTTGCTTGGTCAATAATCTGGCTTCCCGGTGATGAAGTTGAACATTGAACATGCTCCATTACTCATGTGAGATTATTGAGGTCTTCAGTAGTAGAGCATGTTTAATCGTATGGAAAAACCGAAGCCAATTCTTCGCTAGATGATAAAAACAAATGACAAAATTAACATCTAATTCCTCTATAAAGTCAACCGTGTGATGAAACATGCTTTCAATCAGCTGTAAACTGTCTGTCCTTTGATATACAAGTGTGATTATATCCATATAAACAATCACGTCTCAACATGAACCACCAGCATGACATCTGGGTTGTGAACAGTGGAGATCAAAGCGCTCAGTAAGAGCACTAATGACTCTTTTACACACCAGTGCAGTAAACACATCAATCATTAAAGCAGTTATTAATTTCCTACATTGTATTGGTTTACACTGCCTTTGCTTTTTTTGTAATATGTCAAACCTGTAAGTAGAAACGCAGTCCATTTATGTTCAGATTTTTTTCCCCTGATTCATCGCTCATCGTCATCACAAAACTTTAACAGTACTCTACATTCTGACACCAGTTAGAAACTGAATCGAAAGCACTTCCAAGGCCTCTCTGACATAAACAAACTGCTGGTCTGATGATCGATTCGGGTGAAATGACACAGAAGACGAGAAAAAAGTTCGGAAAAAGAAACAGTCAGCAGGAAAAAAAACAAACCTGAAAGAGATGTAAAGAGCCATCAGTCTTCAGCTTCAAATATTCCCATAAAGTAAACATTAATAAATATGCATGACGGGAGAGACGCGTTAAGAAATCAAGCCAGGTTCCTTTGTACACGGACAGGACATATTGGTTTAATGTCTAAAAGACTGAAACCTGTCTCTCCAAAGATGATACAGGAGTGACTAATGGAAGTAAACAACATGAAGGGTGTTAGTGTGGTAACGGCTTTAATGGTTAACCACGTAAAAGAGCCCTAAAACCTCCGAAAGGAAATCTAGAAACACATGGACCACAAAAAACCCTAGAGCCTCTTCAATGACCAGTATAAAAGCCTGGAAGGACCCATGGAACCCCCTCAATTACTGAGTGAAGGTCCGTAATCCTCAAAGACCACTATAACCACCTAAAGAACGTATAGAAGTTACTCGATGAGTGCTAGAACCCCCTACAGGAGTCCAAGAACCCCCTCAATTACTGAGTGAAGGTCCGTAATCCTCAAAGACCAATATAACCACCTAAAGAACATATAGAAGTTAATCAATGAGTGCTAGAACCCCCTACAGGACTCCAAGAACCCCCTCAAAGACCACTATAAACACCTATAGGACATATAGAAGTTACCCAATGAGTGCTGGAACCACCTTCAGGACTCCAAGAACCCCCTCAAAGACCACTATAAACACCTATAGGACATATAGAAGTTACCCAATGAGTGCTGGAACCACCTTCAGGACTCCAAGAACCCCCTCAAAGACCACTATAAACACCTATAGGACATATAGAAGTTACCCAATGAGTGCTGGAACCACCTTCAGGACTCCAAGAACCCCCTCAAAGACCACTATAAACACCTATAGGACGTATGGAAGTTTTTGAATCATTAACATTGAAGTTGAAGCCCTAGAAAAGCCCCCTAAAGGAGGTGAGATGTACTTAGTGGGAAGGACTCAGGGTAGACCGACGCTGCGATGGGCATACTGGTCCAACACCAGGCCACATGAGCATGAGGTACAGAGGGGCCTTGGAGCTCCAGGATTCGGGCCAGTTTGGCTTGTTCAGCTGAATTCTATCTGCTCCTCTGTCCCATAAAACCTTCCTATTGACAGGCAGCTCCACATCGACCCTCCCTCACCCCCACTCCACATCCAGCCCACATTTTTCTTCCCTATGAGTATTAGTTTATTGAATAAGTGGCATCTGTTTTCCTGGCCCTGTCACCGTAAGGCAAGGTATTTCTCACTGACGCACAGCGTTGATTTATATGCCGCTCCGACACTCTCCCCAGCTAAAAAAAAAATAAAGCTAAGCAAAAAATTTCCAATACATCCCCCCTCCCCCCCCCCCCCCAATACACAAATACAAACACACACATCACGGCTCCTCTTCCTCCCTCCACGCTGTTTATAATTAAGTTGGCAGATGTTATACACACTCAAGACACTTTTACACTCTCTTCACTCTTATCCACAAACTCCCACTTTCTGTCACACACAAATGGTGCGATGATGAGACATCCAAAGTAATAAATTATTAAACTAAATGTCTGGTGTGCCGGCTGCTTCAGGAAAACTGCAACTACCGGTTTTAGAATGTGAATGCTGTGTCATGTTCACCACGTTATAGCAAATACAAGAGTTCCTATGGCTATAATACTGACATACAAACACTAATGTTGTTTAAGGGTAAATTGTGTTTCATTAACAATTTAATTGTGCTTTAGCCATCAGAAGTTACAGGAAACAATCTTGTGATTAGCCAGAGTCTTGATTTTAAATTCACTATATCGGAGTAAAAATACTCAAAAGAGGTGGAGCGGGTCGTCTTCTAATCTGACAATCGGTGGTTCAATCCCCGGCTCCTCCAGTGCGCATATCGAAGTGTCCTTGGGCAAAACACTGACCACTCAGACAATCCCAGCTGACTTTGCTTTGGGCTAAAAGCGTGGTAAACCCTGGACAACCGCTCACAACCGTCTTTGGACTGTGGGAGGAAGCCGGAGAAAATCCCTAACATGGGTAAAACATGAGGCAAACTCCGAAAAAAAAGGGGCCTAACTGAAACACAGTTGCTTCAGATGGTCAACTCTGGAATTTTGTAGAAGCATAGATGGGAAGCAGGAGGGGTCATTCTCAAGCTCGCACTGCAGAGCATCTACCAGTTGAACCCGTACAAAGTCTACTCCAAACTGAGATGCTTGTGGTGTGAAAAGCATGATGGGAAACACCAGGAAAATTATCTTTTGTGAAAATTTTTCAAACATTTGAGTATCAGTAAGGAATTAAAGAACTCTGTAACAGATTGTGTTATTACAGCTAGTGGGTTTATGCATCATTGACATTATTAAAGACAAATAAATAAGCTATAACTCTTTTGTTACTGGGGAGTTTTGGACTCAGGAGTTTGTCCTTTTCTGATTCATGGCAAATCTGTGATTCTGGGCTATACAAAATCAATTGAAATGAAAAAATGGACTCTTAATAGATGCCGTCTTACCTGTCTGGATTCTGCGGACAGACGTGCATCTGCAGCAGGATCCTCTGGGTGAAGGTCTTGAAGCACTGGCCACACTTCCACAGGTGCCAGTCGCTGAAGTCACTGCTGAGCTGGCTGGTGGAGGTCGGGCTCGCCAGGACTCGCTGGTTCTTCGACCCCAACTGGCCGTAACTGAGGTCCGACTGAACCCCGATCCCGACCTTGTCCAAGAGGGAGAAGTTCCTGGGGCAGGGGGAGTGGGGGAAGACCATGGAGCGCATGAGGGCGGTGGAGGAGGGGGTGGAAGAGGAGGAAGACGAAGAGGAGGAGGAGGTGGAGGAGGAGGGTTTGCCGTTCTTGCTGAAGGATTGAAGGGACTCCTGCCGGGTCATCGCTTCCACTACTGTGGTTGGGACATTTACTGGAGACCAAAAAAAAACATAAAAGACAGAAATGATTGGGCTATGCAGGTGTTTGGTGAGTTTTGAGAAAGACTTTCACAATAAAAGTCCCCTAAAGTAAAGAAAAACAAAACCACAGTGTTTTCTTACACTGTTTACAACAAAACTGTGGGTTAGGCAAAAGTTGCTGACTCTTAAAAACACACTATAACATTCAAGAGAGTGGTTACGAACAAACACAGGATGCAAATATTTTGGTTCACCAGTCCTTCACCTGCCGACCCAGGCTGTCCTGGGCTCCACCAAAAGGCTCACCTATGGTTACGAGCTCTTGTTCAAGAATTTAGATGCAAACAAATAAAATTAGTTTCTCTACTTTAAAGACAGAACGAGGAGTTTAGATATCTAGAAGGAACTCAGGAGAATCAGCGATCCTTCATGCTGTAAGGAGTCCGTTGAGGTGGTTCAGCATTTACTCAGGACCCCTGCCTGTGGACGTACTCTGGACACATCCAGAGACCAACGCTGGGGGATCCATTGCATTGAGGCAGATCCACAACATACTGGAGGGATCACATATCTGACCTGGCTTGGGAGAGTCTCAGGATGCCCAGGGAGGAGCTGGAGGACGTGGTCGTGGAGAAAGGCCAGCTAAGATAACTACCCGGGACCAAGTCACCGGGACCAAGTCTCATCTTTTGTGCTGCGCTTCATGAATTAAAGCAATTCATATTTTTTTGCTGTTGTGATGGAAACAGAGAGGCAGCCACGTTGTCCTAACTGAGGCCAGATCCGCCTGGCTAGCCCCGGGCAAACTGCAGCTCCTGGTTCCAGTGAATGGAATTATGGGGTCTAGTTAGGCTGTTTGGAGTCTGTTCATTAGTACAGCTACAGTGACACACTGCTCCTCCCTCTGACCACAGACATGTTCCTCAAACTATGGCTGAGGGTCCCAAACGGGGCCTCTTGCTGGTTACCACATGATGAGTGACTTTTCATTTACTACGTTTATAGTTCTAGTACTACCAGTACTAATGCCACTTCTACTGTTAATGGTGCTGCTACTCCTAATATCATTACTACCTTTGCAGCACTTCTTAACAATATTAATAATAACACTGGTAATACTACTAGTCCCGTTACTACCAATAATACTTATGCTCCTACATCTAGCACAAATATTTTACCTATAAATATTACTGAACTCCAACTTCCTCTATGATCATCACTGCTGCTGCTGCTAGAACGACTGGTATTCTAAATACTTTTACCACAAGTAGTATTGCCAAATGCTACTGCTCCTGATTGTACCAGTATTAAGAACATTAAAGTACATTCTTACTTTATGTTTTCACACCTAAAAGTCCACTTCCCGAATGGAACCAAATGCGAGGATGGTACATTATTTCAGTTTTCCCAAATGATCCGGTTTCTGTTCTCAAAAGGCAAAACTCAAACAATCCAGAAGTTGTGAACAAAAACCATGTGGTGGAAATGTTTGTTTATTGCTTATACAGTTGGCTCTTCATACAATTTCCTTGTGATGTGTTTTCCTGCGCTGTGACAAGAGTGTGTAGATGAAGTTAAGTTGTTTTTACTCCTTTAACAGGTGGCTAGTTAGCATGCTAACTAGCATGCTACACTACGAGTAAACAAGGATGGGGTGAACACGCCCCGAACTAAACTCATTTTGTATTTTATATCAGTTATTGTTTTCACCATTGTTCTCTAGTCCTTTGTCTAACATATTCTTAAGTTTTTGTGTTTCATGCGCTCATAACTTTATTTATTTTATAAGGAACTTTGTGTCTGTTTTGATAAGTGCTTTCTAACAAAACCAAACTGAGCTTGGAAGCAAGATAAATGTAAGAGGCAGACAATAGATGGATAGATTTGGGATGCAAAAGTGTTGCTGGTCAAGTAAAATGACATTAACAGGAAAAAGATATTGTATTAAAGTGTGTATATTAGATTTTGGGGTGAACCAGCTGATGCCAGCTGTCCTCACTTGACCCAGAGTTCGGCTGTGTTCTTTTTCTGTGGTACGACCAACTGACAGACCTGGACTCCATAACCCTTCATTATGTTGGAAATGACATTAAGAGGGCTTGTCTTACTTTAACTGTGGATGGTTTCACTTTTTATCCTGCATAACTGGTTTCTCTGGAAAATGAATTACAATAATGACAAACTGTATTTGTTCCCTTGGGGGGGGGGGGTCATATTTTGGCAGAAAGTAGAATCGTCTGACTTCCTCTTTGAGACACCAGACACATAAGTCAAGTCTCATCTTTAACCGACGTGTCGGCCATGATCTTTCACAGAGTGGGTTTATTCCCAAAATCAAACATAATTACGGAATATTAACTATTTTAACAGAGAGAAAACAGATTAATTCTGACACCAAATGTTTTGTTTACTTTTTAAATAGTTTGGGCCTCAAAAGAAGAAAGACATCCAACTTTCTATTTGGTGGATGTTCCCACAGTGCTACATGACGGGGAGAACGCTGTTGAACTTGGATGTTGAATTTGTTTTACGGTCCAGAAAAGCGTCAGCGACCCTCGATCACTACCGAACTCTAAATATTGGGTTTGTCTGTTTCTCTTTGGGTCCTCTGCAGTCTACTCAGTGGCTACATTGAAGAGGTCTAACCTGAGATTGGTTCAGCTGATGTTCCAGCTGTGGAGTCTGAAGAAGAGCTTTGTTAAAGTTAACTCCAGCTTGTTCTACGCTGCTTTTTTTTGTGTGAAACTCTTTGCACTGAAACAGGAAGCCGTTCCTGTTTAAATCTAATCTTCCAGTTTCTTTCACCAATGATGCTGATTCCTCCTTCTCTCATTTAGCTGTGACTCAGAGGACCTTTGTCTCTTTCCATTGAACCATTGAACAGCGTTTGGGTCTTCATATTTTCAGTATGGAAAACTACGTAGTATTTACGAGTCCACCACGTCTTTGGGACCATTTTCCTTCAATGGATCGGTATCGTTAGGATTTCATCAATACTACAACTCTTATCGATTCTGCTTATCTGTTCCGCTCTTTATCGATACCGGTTCTTTTTGATTGATTTGTGAGAGAAAAAAGACAATTAACAAGGAAAATAATCTACATTTCTGTCTTATTCTTGTATGTAAACAAATAGTCTTTCTTGAGCAGCGACACAAGAAGTTCTAAACTCTTTAGAATACATTCGCAGCTCATCAATGACCTCAGTGATCATCTTTCATTGATGGTCCTGTTCACTACCTACTACTACATCACTACCGTACGACGTCACTACCGTACGACATCACTAACGGATGACATCACCACCGTTACCTGACTGCTGCTCCACAGACAGACTGGTGTTCTGCTCGTTGGTCACATGTTGTGATGAACTCACTCGTGAGGTTTTTATTGTGTTTGAGACGACCAGAGTTCTACAACCTTTCCTCTCTGATCATGACGTGAGTCTCACGCTGTACTGGGAGGAGACAAAGACAGAAAGACAGAGAGACAGAGACAAAGACACAGAGATACAGAGACAGAGAGACAGAGAGACAGAGACAAAGACACAGAGACAAAAACACAGAGACAGAGAGACAGAGAAAAAGACAGAGAGACAGAGAGACAGAGACAGAGAGACAGAGAGACAGAGAGACAGAGACACTGAGACACAGAGACAGAGAGAGGACGTCTGAGACGAGGACGTCTCACTCCAGAACTTCTCAAGGACCCATAGTAGAACCACTAACTGTAACCTCATCAGTACTCTGGCCTCATCCTCTGACGTTTCAGAACATACCGTTCAGTAATCCTAGAGGACCATGTGGTCTTTCCTCTCTCTAACGTCGCTCTGCAGTCGGCTCGTCACAACCACCTCCCATCCTTCATCGGCTCACCTCTGTCATCGGGCCACCGGGCTCCATTGATCCTCTAATAACCTTATGAGGAGATAATTACACCATTTGTAAGTTGCCCAGCGGCGTTATCGACGGCGGCGTTACGCGCCGCTCGCCCAACACTTAATTCACTCTGCAACAAACATCGCATATACAAAAAATGAAAGTCAATACGGTTTGGGCTGCGCGTGAAATGCATCATCGGAATGGGAGAATTATGCAGATGATGTTTGCAACATTGCAGAGTCTGTGTTTTCTTTCTCTATAAAAGGGGCGTGTCCTCTTCCAGAGGGCTGTGACGTGAATACAGACGGACCACAGAGAAGAGTTAGACAAGCAACCGTTCAAGACTACAGGAGCTGAGAGCTTCTGTCCCTGTTCATCCACCAGCTTAACCTCCTCCTCTCCTTCATCAGGACGGCTCCTCCCATCCTGTTCCATGCATCATAAAGGCTCCGTCACTGTAGTCGGTGTTAAAACAAACAGAAGCTACATAGAGCATGTGTCGGGGACTACTTTCAGCGGTGGATGAATACACATTTGGTGCTCTGGTGAGATTCAGCGTCAGAATAAAGTAGAGAGAGTTCACGGTGATGAAGGAACAACAGTGAGGCTCATTGATGAGCTTTAATGGCTTCACGTCGTTAGTAGATACACTCTTTTACATTTATATATTATATATATATTATGATATCGACGTCAAGGAACTAAATGGGAGAAAGTTTGCGCCGCTAAGTGTCTCTCTGTCTTCCTCTCTTTACTGGTATGAAGTACAGTTCACGTTATGATGCCAGAGCTCTGTTGGTGATCAATACGAAGAAGTTACCAGAGATAATAAAGCCTCATGAAATCAATAGAGGCAATTATAATAACGGTAATAACAATATGTCTTATGAAGAGGAGTTTACTGCAGAGGTGGAGGAAACGGAAAATATGTTCCTCACTTTCCTCTGTCCTTCCCTCACACATCTGTTGTTCCTCTCTTCTTCCTCCTGGCCTGAGCTCTTCATCCCTGAAACTCTCCTCTTCCTCTCCTTCACTCTATCCCTTCTTCTATCTTCCTCCTCTTCTATCCTCTCCTTTACTTTCTCACAAAAAGGTGAAGCACATGAAATGAAAAGAGGAGGATCAAGAAAAGTGGACGAGGAGAGGAGACAAAGAGGAAGAGATTTCTCCTCTTCCCCTCCTTCACACTATCCCTCCTTCTATCTTCCTCTCCTCTTCCTGTCCTTCCTCCTCTTCCCTCCTCTCCTTTTCCTATCCTTCACACTATCCCTCCTTCTATCTTCCTCTCCTTCCATCCTCTCCTCTTCCTGTCCTTCCTCCTCTTCCCTTCTCTCCTCTTCCCCTCCTTCACACTATCCCTCCTTCTATCTTCCTCTCCTCTTCCCCTCCTTCACACTATCCCTCCTTCTATCTTCCTCTCCTCTTCCTCTCCTTCACACTATCCCTCCTCTCCTCTTCCTCTCCTTCACACTATCCCTCCTCTCCTCTTCCTCTCCTTCACACTATCCCTCCTTCTATCTTCCTCTCCTCTTCCTCTCCTTCACACTATCCCTCCTCTCCTCTTCCTCTCCTTCACACTATCCCTCCTCTCCTCTTCCTCTCCTTCACACTATCCCTCCTTCTATCTTCCTCCTTCCTTCCTCTCCTCTTCCTCTCCTCTACTTCCTCTTTTCTCGTCCCTGCCTCCCAAAAAAAGGTGTAGAAGATGAAACAGAAAGAGGAGGAGAAGTGGACGAGGAGGGAGACGAAGAGGAAGAGATTCCTCCTCTTCGTCGGTGCACATGTTGTTGTTGTTAAGGCGGGAGCCGAGCTGCGGAGCGTCAAGCCGGCCGGCTGTGATTGGATGGAACGTGCACGAGTAAACAACCACAGGGTGTGTGTTTGTCTTTGATGTGTGTGTGTGTGTGTGTGTGTGTGTGTGTGTGTTTGAATCTACTTCAATGAATAAACTCTAACTGTCTCTTTT
>NW_027176975.1:1608371-1645871 GCF_023349555.1 Cebidichthys violaceus | reverse complement strand
AGTGACTCTGTCCAGGTTCTGATTTTTGGAAACGTTTCCTCATCTGATAACGACTTGATTTCACATCTGACCAAGCGCCCAAATGATTTATGGGAAATATCTGGTGTCTCTCACTCTGGTCGGACCAGCTTAATGACCGCGATGTTGTTCAAATACGCAGCCGGTGAGCTGGCTGGTTCCTGGGTCACACCGCCGCTAAAAACAACACAGCGTCCGCCCAAAAATATCATTCTGACAACGTGAGCTAACCCCACGCTCACAACCACGTCTTCATATCCAGCACAGACTATTTAAAACGGAGTTCCCACATGTGTTTCTTAAGGGGCCGGGTGTCAGACTGAGAGGTCACCGGTTCGACTCCCACACGACTCCCATGTTTTTACTGCCAAAGTGTCTTCGAGCCAGAAGACTAATTACTCTTTGAGACAACCACTTAAAAGTGGAAATAAGTGATGAAAACTCAACTGCTTTTCAATGTCCAGTTAATTCAAAGCACATTGAGGAACATACAAATAATTAAGCTTGACTTGACTTCACTAAAACGCCTCATGATGCAATTAAAAGCTCAACTTAAGACTGTTAAAATATGTCAACACCATCCTGTTAGCATGGGGGGGGTAAACAGTGGAGAAGAGAAGGGTGAATACGAAAAAGGAGAAAATACTGAGAGAGAGCAAATAAAAGAAAGAAGAACGAGACAACAGAAGTGTTTTCCCTGATTAATAAGATCAAAACTGTTGAGCTTGTATCATTGTCCGTTCATTAAGTCCATTAAAAAGTGTGTGACAGTCATTCTTCACAACATGTACTCTAATGATGCTAATGATGCTAATGATAAGTTATTTGTTTGTTAGGCAACTGAAATACTTACATAGGTTTAGGAAAAGACGGTAAAATATTCATTAAAGAGCTGCATACAATTTGAATTCCCCACGTTGGTCCTGATGATGCAGGTTGACAATCACCAATTCTGTCTCAACAACGAGTTGCCTGTAGAACTTCCTGTTTACTCCTCCGGGTTTGTTTGTGAAATGTTAGTGTGAACAGGAAACGGACCAGAACTAAAAAATAAAAAATGTGTAATTTTATCCGCTGACTGCAGGTGTCAGAGCTCCATTTAGCTGCTAGTACAGTAAGTTTGATGAAAATCACAACGATGCTGTTTATACAGCTAAAGCAACAATAATTGGAATGTGAAAATTGGATACCGGCACAAACTCACATAATTGTGGAATCATGCATATGTCCCGTTAATAGAAGAAGAGTGAAAATACAGATACAGATCAGAAGTGTTTGAGGAGAGCAGTTAGTTCACCCAGACAGTCGAACTGAGCCTGTGTTAGAGTGTGTGTGTGTGTGTGTGTGTGTGTGTGTGTGTGTGTTTTATTAATTCTTTCCACACCGGGGGAGGGGTGGGGTAGCGCTGGAACCATGTGAAAACACAGCCAGGAGGGACCAGGCTATAAATCAAACATACCCAATGACCTCCCAGGATAAAAAGAGAGCGAGCGAGACAGAGAGAGAGAGAGAGAGAGAGAGAGAGACAGAGAGAGAGAGAGAGAGAGAGAGAGAGAGAGAGAGAGAGAGAGAGAGAGGTCCACAAACATGCGGCGGCTTGTATGTATTTAAAACAAATGTACAGTATGTGTTTAATACACACTCGCTGCTACAGTCGGGCGGGGCCGCGCTGTAAATCAAACACATCCAACAGGCTCCCTCAGGTATGAAAAACAAAGACCCCCGCCGGCTTACAGCAGCGCAGTGGAGTTTAAAAATCGACCGTCTGGCAGATCAGTGGGACGCAGGACCGGCGGCTCTCTGATCTTTCTTCTGTTTTCACACAAAGCAAAAAATAGCTTTATGATCAGCTGATAGATAATAACATACATACGAACAGTGTGAGGTTATAAATCAAACGCCCCAAATCACCTCACGAGGTGCAATAACGCGTCTGCGTATAAACACGTCTAGTTAAAAACAGCCGGTCCGCAATTTCACGGTGGTGTGGCTCAACTCAGCCGCCATTTTCTAGGGTTTGTAGAGACTGTGACCAAAATGAATTTACAGGGGATTAGGTCATCATCCAACAGGTGATTTAAACTTATTAGTTAAGAGCAGAAGGACAATATGTCAATGGAGAAAGTACCGGCCCATTCTTCAGTGTTTCAAAAAACAAAATAGCATTTTGGGAAAATTCAAAAACATTTGAGAAGAGGCCTTAAGACCAAGTTCAAGCCCAAAGGATAAATAACATGAATCAGAATGCAATGCAGCTCGAGCTGGAGTTTGAATAAGGATTATTATTATCATTGTCTGTACTGATAAAGGAAGCCTGGGGTATTTTTCTTTAAAGTTTGAAGACTTCGACTGAAGAGAAATAGTCCGTCTAACTTTGGAAGGGGCTTTTTTCTTAGTACACTTAAAAACTTCCCGTCAGGAAACAATGAAGCTGGTTTGATTTCTTTGGCTTCATCCTGGTGCGGACGAGTTTGACCAGTTTTTCTGAGGCGTGAAGAGAAAACATCGTCTCCAAATAGTAAACATAGAAGGTTGGGTGTTTTCCGATCAGAGTCCCTCGAGTTCAGTCTAAGATCTCTTTTGTCTTTTGATAGTTAGGACCCGCCCACTCATTGTTGGCATACCTTACTGCTGGCAAGAAGACAGTCTAGGCTGAGCTGACTTTATTTAAGAGCTGGGACTTGATTAATACACTTTGAGGAAGAACGAGACAGCGGGAATTATGTCTGGTGAGTCAATTAAAACAGATAATAAATGCAACAAATAATAATAATAATATAAAAGAGAAGTATAACAACGTCTAAAATATATGTGTATATGGAGCCTACAATGTTAACGTGAAACAAATACAGTCTATTATTACAGGTTATTATTATCATTATTGATATTATTATTTTATTACCATGAGAGAAAGTGTTTTATTTTCTACCAATGAAATTTGGTCTACATTTCCTTACAATGTTTGACACAAAGCCTATGTAATGGCAGAGGTCTTTGCTTAAATACCGGTCAGTTGGTTGGAGTGTGTGTGTGTGTCTGTGTGTGTGTGTGTGTGTGTGTGTGTGTGTGTGTGTGTGTGTGTGTGTGTGTGTGTGTGTGTGTGTGTGTGTGTGTGTGTCTGTGTGTATCTTCAACTGGATTCTTGGCTGTATTGGGAGGTTTTGAAGGACTGGGGTGATGTGGTCTCTGGTGGACTTGGAGAGCAGACGGGCAGCTGAGTTCTGGATGTATTGTAGTTTGTTGATGATTTTTGGTGGGTGAGCCGTACAGGATGCTGTTGCAGTCGTCTAGTCGAGAGGTGATGAAGGCGTGGATGAGTGTTTCAGCGGCTGTGGAGGAGAGGGAGGGGCGTAGGCAGCCGATGTTTTTGAGATGAAAGAAGGAGGTTTTTGTGACGTGATTGACGTGGCGCTCAAAGGAGAGGGTTTGAAGAAAAATGATACCAAGGTTACGGACATGTGAGGAAGCAGGAACAGTGGTGCCATCGATGCAGAGGGAGAAGTTGTGAGTTGTTTAGTGATTTGTCGATTTTGAGTTTGAGAAAGTTGGCTTGCATCCAGTCTTTGCGGCAGTTGGTGATGGTGGAGTGGGTGGTGGGGGTGATAGATTTGGTGGAGATGTAGAGCTGGGTGTCGTCAGCGTAGCAGTGGAAGTGGACACCATGGTATGATGTCGCCAAGGGGGAGCGAGTAGAGGATGAAGAGGAGGGGGCCGAGTACTGAACCTTGGGGGGACACCTTGAGAGACTGGGGCTGTGTCAGTCTTGAATTTGTTGATACTAATGAACTGTTCACGGTCAGAGAGGGAGAGGAGGAAGCAGGAGAGGGCTGTGCCAGTAGTGTGGAGGAGACCTCCTTTCACTTGAGACGGGAAAGGAGGATGGAGTTGTTGATGGTGTCGAAAGATGCACTGAGGTTGAGTAGTATCAGGAAGTTGAGGGAGTTGTCATCAGAGGAGAGGAGGAGGTCGTTGGTGACTTTGATCAGGGTTTCTGCTTTGCATTGAGTTACGGTACTTAAGCTTAACTTATTTATTTTTTTGGTCAAAATAAGGAACATTGAAATACACGCTTTTTGGTCACGTGTAACTTGTTTTGTCATGTATGTTAAACATTGTTTGCTTTGTGATCAATGAAAAAAGGAAAGAGAAATCTGACATGAATGTGAATCTAATCTAAACTAGTACATTTAAATATTCAATATTCGGAATATCGACGTTTCTGAAACAAAAATATGTTTGATAAGTTTCATATCAGCCTCGTATCAAGCTTGCAGAAACACTTTTGCGCTCTCAGATTAATAATACATGATAAGAACAAAACTATTTTCATTATTGTCATCAATGAAAAACAGGATTATGAAAATTTCTCATCAAACTTTTGTTGTCATTGATTTACAGCACCTGAACTCAGGATTGCACTAATTGGAAAAAATCAGAATGAAAAGACAAAACTAACCAACTTCATCAATGGAAAAACAGATTGTTCTCATCCAACAAAGTCCACGCAAGTTGCACATTTCAACAGCGAGTGGAGGAAAAAAAACCTGATAGTAGTGAAGATGGCAGACGTCTTCAGTCTGCCAGTGCAACAAGTGAGACACAAGATGAAGATGTGTGTCGCTGAATGCCCCCCTGGACCAAATGCTCTGCTGCTGTTAGTGAAGCCCTCTGATTTCACTGAGCAGGACCGACAAAAAATCAAGTTCATCATGAAATTCTTTGGACAAGATGCTTTTAAATACATAATGGTCATCACAACAGAACATGATAAGCTAGGGAATCCCTCACTTAATCAACTCCTCGAAGACTGTGGAAAAAGGCAGCATAGAATGATCTTTGAGGAAAACGGTTTTCCTCACTGTGATCGTCAAGAATTGATGGAGAACATTGAGGACATAGTGTATGGAAACAGGGGACAATATTTAACCTTTGATCAAGAAACTGATACCATTGTTACACCTGTGTGTGAGAAACCCCCTCTAAACCTGGTGTTGTGTGGGCGACATGGATCCTGGAAGACCTCAATGGCTAAAGCCTTTCTGGGACAAAGAAAGTTCGGTCAATCTGTTGACTCATCAGAGTGTGTTAAACATCAGGGAGAGGTGGATGGACATTGGGTTTCTGTGGTGGAGCTGCCTGCCTTGTATGGAAAACCTCAGGAGGCAGTAAATAAAGAATCACTCAGGTGTATCTCCCTCTTTGATCTTGAGGGCGTCCATGTCTTCTTCCTGGTCCTACCTGTGGGTGTCCAAAGTGAGGAAGACAAGAAAGAGTTGGAGACCATCCAGAAGACTTTTGGCTCTAGAGTCAATGATTTCAGCATGGTTCTTTTTACTGTGGAGGGCAATCCCAACGCTCTAAAAGTAGAGAGGGCTCTACAGAAAAACAGAGACATCCAAGAGCTTGTCCAGAGCTGTGGTGGACAATACCTTGTCTGCGACATCAAGGACAAGCAGCACGTGTCTGAAGTTTTACGCAGAGTAGAAAACATGGGAGTTGTGGGCTGCAGAAAATTCACCAAAGATATGTTTCCCGAGCCTCCAAAGAATCCACTTAGAAGACATGTATCGAATGCGGATAGTCATCAGAGTAGAGAGTTTCAAAGGATGACGCCGAATACAATGTCCCTCGGGATGGGGCCGAAGACGTTTCATTGGAAGAAGCATCTCTCAGTGCCTCCCATGATTAAGCCGAGAACAGAGCCTCGCAAGATTGAGTCGAGTAGACCGACTTCCAGGATGAAACCGAGTAGAGAGACTTCAAGGTTTGAGTCGAGTGGAGAGACTTCAAGGATTGAGTTGAGTGGAGAGTGTCTCAGGATGGTACTGATTGGGAAGACTGGTTGTGGAAAGAGTGCTACTGCAAACACCATTTTGGGCAAGGAATGTTTTAATTCTAAAGCAAGCACGAAGTCAGTGACTAAGCTTTGCAAAAAAGAAAAGGGAGAGATTGATGGACGGCCTGTCGTCATAGTCGACACCCCCGGCTTGTTCGACACGGATCTGACCAACGATGAAGTTAAACAGGAGCTCATGAAATGCATCACCATGTTGTCTCCTGGACCTCATGTGTTCTTACTGGTGCTGCAGATCGGTCGCTTCACACAAGAGGAGAAAGACACCGTGGAACTGATCAAGGAGTTCTTTGGCAAGAAGTCAGAAGACTTCATCATTGTTTTATTCACCAGAGGAGATGATCTTAACAAACAAACAATTGAGAGTTACATGCAGGAAGACAGTGAGGACTTTGTCAAAAATCTGACAACTGAATGTGGAGGAAGATACCACGTCTTCAACAACAACGATAAAGAGAATCGTTCTCAAGTCAGCCAGCTGCTGACCAAGGTTGAGTCAATGGTAAGGAAAAATGGAGGTCGCCACTTCACCTCAGATATGTTCCAAGGAGCTGAGGAAGCCAGACTAAAGAAGATAGAGAAGAAGCTCAGCGGCCTTGAAAGAAAACATCAAGAAGAAATGACGAGGGTAAATGTAATGCTTGATGAAGAAAGAGAAGAGAGAGCCAAAGAACAGGAGGAACACAAAAAAATGATGGAGCATATGGAAAGGGAGAGAGAGAGAGGAAAGAGAGAAGAGGAAAGGAACAAGAAACAACAGGAGGAAGTCCAACTACGCCAGTGGGAAGAGAAATTTAAAACTCTGGAGAAAAAACTACAATACGTATCAGATAAAAATGCTGTTGCTGACCGTAAGTCATTACTACAGGCTAGAGAAGAAATTAGAAATGGACGAGGGATTTGGGAGCAGGAAAGAAAGGAATGGTGGGAGAAACGAGATCAAGAAGATCAACAGAGACAAGAGGAGAAAAGAAAAGAAGAAGATGAAATCAGAAGAGAATATGAGGAAAGAGAATATAAAGAGTTACAAGAACTCTATAACATGAAAATGGAGGAAATTGAAGTGGCCAGAATGCAAGCTGAAGAATTCAATGAATTCAGTGACAGATACACCATGGATGTTTTAGCTGAGATGGAAAAGAAAGAGAAAGAAATGGAGGATCTGAAGCAGAGGCAACGACACCAAACTGAGTTGATGATAAGACAGCTTAGCAGAAACAAAGTCTACCAGAAAGACATCGAGAAATTGAAGAAAAAACAGAAAGATGAAATGAAGGCGCTGAAGATGCAACAGTTTCGCAACAAAACAGATCATCTGAACAAAAAAATTTATGATCTAGAGAAGAAACATGAGGCTGAAATACATATCTGGATAGAAACACACATGAACAAAGCCATACGAGACAAAGCCTGTTCCATTTTATGAGATGTTTCTCTAACAGCGGCACAGTTTCAGCTGCAAATCTGTGAGTTTTTGGTTCAAGTGAGATTTAATCCGTTTTTCATATTGAACTGATGTGTACAAGTTGATGGTCTATATCATGTTTTTCAGATACCTTTACTTCATTTAACCAACGTCTGACATGAAAAAACAATTACACAACAAATGTATGGTTGTAAGTACAAATGTCTGACTTTATGCATGTTTGTGTAAAGTTCAGTACATCACTTATGATAGTAGACAACTCTTATCAGCTGCATGTTATATTGTGAAGTAGAAGGCCTTTGTTTATTTGCACAAGTCAGATAAAACTTTTAAACTGATAGTTAACTATGTTACTTTTAAGGCACAGGCACAATAAATGAATGCATAAAAGACATAATTAAGTTGTTGTTTTTTACAAGGAATGTCTATTTTTTCCTTTATTTTCATTGTAGTCATAAAATGTAGCCATGTAAACATCCATGCTCACACTGTAAATATGTTTTTTTTCTTATTCTTTTGTTCAGTTGTCTTTATAATTACACAGGTCAATTCTCAATTTGTCACCATATTTCAGGAAAGTTAAGATGCCGTTAATTAGTCATTAAGAATGTTTCTCCTCTGAACAATCTGCAAGTATACTCTCTTGTTTCTAGTTAGCACACTTTACAATTTAAAGAATGTGGGATGTGTGTATGTATCAAAATCCACAAGCTTGTTCTACTTTGACATTGTCGGAAGCCTACAATCCACTGGCTTTGAAACAATCTCCAATGTGTTGCTGTGACAAAACGTGTTACATTATTTTCAGATTTCATGATGGATGTTTTAAAACATATATTTCTAATAATACAGAGGGTAATAAATAGTTACTTACATGTTATAAATACATGTAAACTCAGAAGCTTACAAATAATTGTCTTTCATTTGCTGCAGTTAATTCTTATTACATCTGCTGCCACTTTTTTATTGTTTTAAGTATCAGATTTCATCATGATGGTTCATCCTTTTTACATGTGAACTTCCTGCTGTGGACAAGTTTTACCGGTTTCCCTGTTTACAGCCAACGCTGTGCAGCACAAAAGACTTTCATTTATTGTCGCACAAGTTGTGCCGTGATTGTGGTTTCTACTCTGTATTGTACTTTATATTAAATATTAAAGATAAATCCGTGACAACAGATTTCTATCTTTTTATGTGTGTTTGTGTTTCTATTGTTGTATTCATAGTGTGTGGACAGACGGAAAGAGAGGTTGCAACAATCAAAATAAGTATTATTACTAGTAGTAAGTATTTAGGATAGAAGTAATAGTAGCAGTAGTGTTATTGTTAAAATAAATAAGCTTTTAGGTCTGAAACTACCTGTTAACTCAACTTTATTTATTTATCTAGCACCTTTCATACAACATGCAGCCATAAGTGCTTCACATAAAAAAATTAAATAAATAAATAATGTGTGACAAAAAAAAAGTACATCAATAAAACTATGAAGTGTTCAAAATCAATAGAACAACACAGGGATAAAAATGATCTAAAAATACAATGATTAAAGCTTAAATGACATTAAAACATTACTTAAAACTGCAGGTGGAACAACACTGACTCGACTTATAAAATGGAAGGAATTACTTAAAATTTCGCAAAAAACGTCTCTCTGGACTTAAGAATAAACTAGTTAAACTTTGGTGGACCTCACATTCGTCCCATTCTCGTGAATGTGATGTCTCAGAAACACTTGAGGACATTTCTTAAAATCTGGTACGAAGGCTCACTCTGACTCAAGGATGAACTAATTAACATGTTGGTGGGCAAAAGGTCGCTGTGACCCCACTATACACATTACTGGCATAAAATAATTGATACGATGATTATGACAATTTCACACAAATGTCTGAAGGGATAAAATAAAGAAGTGATGACATTTTGGACTGACGGATGTAAAGTGCTTTTGATTGGCTAGCAAAGACGTTTGCGAGGCGGTACTTCTAGCTATTACTTTGAAGGAACAGCTGTGGTGACACTGGGCTGTGTCATTCTTGTCGTTCCTATGTTGGGCCCTGCCCTGTTGGCTCTGCTGATAAAAAGGTTGTCTTGTCAAGTTAATCTTATTGTGGAGCTTCAACTCTGATGAACATTTATGCCGCAAGAATTTCACCTGGTGAGTAGACGATCAGAAAATAAATGCAACTAATAAAGAAATGTCTATAGAAATATAGGAAAGTATAAATGAACTAAATAAAGTAGTTGGTTCAGTTGGTTGGAGTCCAGGTGAGTTCTGAGTTGGTAGGTTCCAGTATTTTAGACAGAAAGGGGAGGTTGGAGATGGGTCTGTAGTTGTTGGGGATGTCAGGGTCCAGGCCAGGCTTTTTAAGGATGGGTTTACATTTTCCGTAAAAGTACTCACCGAGTCACTGACAAACATGATCAATATTGAAATACCTGCAGAGTGGCTATAACTCATCAACGCTCAACAACATGGTTGGCTGGTTATCTAACACAGAAGCTTTATCAAGTCATATATTTTGGATATTTGTAAAACTTGAATGATTCAAAAGCAACAGGGTTGCTCATCTCATTGGTACTAAACATTGTTTACAGGTTTGTGAAATATCCAGAATACCCAGGGAATTGTTTCTAGAAAGCACAGTGCATTGAGTTACGGCACTCATTTAATTAAGCATAATTTAGTTTTCTTAAAACCGACAGGCATTGGATTCTTGGCTGTATTGGGAGGTTTTGAAGGACTGGGGTGATGTGGTCTTTGGTGGACTGGGAGAGCAGACGGGCAGCTGAGTTCTGGATGTATTGTAGTTTGTTGATGATTTTTGGTGGGTGAGCCGTACAGGATGCTGTTGCAGTCGTCTAGTCGAGAGGTGATGAGGGCGTGGATGAGTGTTTCAGCGGCTGTGGAGGAGAGGGAGGGGCGTAGGCGGCCGATGTTTTTGAGATGAAAGAAGGAGGTTTTTGTGACGTGATTGACGTGGCGATCAAAGGAGAGGGTTTGAAGAAAAATGATACCAAGGTTACGGACATGTGAGGAAGCAGGAACAGTGGTGCCATCGATGCAGAGGGAGAAGTTGTGAGTCGTTTTGTGATTTGTCCCTTTTGAGTTTGAGAAAGTTGGCTTGCATCCAGTCTGTGAGGCATTTGGTGATGGTGGAGTGGGTGGTGGGGGTGATAGATTTGGTGGAGATGTAGAGCTGGGTGTCGTCAGCGTAGCAGTGGAAGTGAAGACCATGGTATGATGTTGCCAAGGGGGAGCGAGTAGAGGATGAAGAGGAGGGGGCCGAGTACTGAACCTTGGGGGGACACCTTGAGAGACTGTGTCAGACTTGAATTTGTTGATACTAATGAACTGTTCACGGTCAGAGAGGGAGAGGAGGAAGCAGGAGAGGGCTGTGCCAGTAGTGTGGAGGGAGGACTTGAGGCGGGAAAGGAGGATGGAGTGGTTGATGGTGTCGAAGGCTGAAATGAGGTTGAGTAGTGTCAGGATGTTGAGGGAGTGGTCATCAGAGGAGAGGAGGAGGTCGTTGGTGACTTTGATCAGGGTTTCTGTGCTGTGATGAGATCTGACTCACCGAGTCATCAATATTGAAATACCTGCAGAGTGGCTATGACATCATCAACGCTCAACAACATGGTTGGCTGGTTATCTAATACAGAAGCTTTATCAAGTCATACATTTTGGATATTTGTAAAACTTGAATGATTCATAAGCAACAGGGTTGCTCATTGCTCAAACATTGTTTACAGGTTTGTGAAATATCCAGATTACCCAGGGAATTGTTTCTAGAAAGCACAGTGCATTGAGTTACGGTACTCATTTACTTAAGCTTAACTTATTTTTTTTTAAACCAACAGGCATCACCTTCAGCTACTAAAGTGGAACTTCCCGAGCTCAAAATGGCGAAATCAGCAGCTGGTAAGTCTAGTGAGTCAAAATAAGGAACATTGAAATACATTATTTAGTTTTTTGGTCACGTGTACTTTGTTTTGTCATGTACATTACACATTGTTTACTTTGTGATCAATGAAAAAAGTAACGAGAAATCTGACATGAATGTGAATCTAATCTAAACTAGTAAATTTAAATATTCAATATTCGGAATATCGACGTTTCTGAAACAAAAATATGTTTGATAAGTTTCATATCAGTCTCGTATCAAGCTTGCAGAAACACTTTTGCGCTCTCAGATTAATAATACATGATAAGAACAAACCTGTTTTCATTATTGTCATCAATGAAAAACAGGATTATGAAAATTTCTCATCAAACTTTTGTTGTCATTGATTTACAGCACCTGAACTCAGGATTGCACTAATTGGAAAAAACCAGAATGAAAAGACAAAACTAACCAACTTCATCACTGGAAAAACAGATTGTTCTCATCCAACAAAGTCCACGCAAGTTGCACATTTCAACAGCGAGTGGAGGAAAAAAAAACTGATAGTAGTGAAGACAGCAGACGTCTTCAGTCTGCCAGTGCAACAAGTGAGACACAAGATGAAGATGTGTGTCGCTGAATGCCACCCTGGACCAAATGCTCTGCTGCTGTTAGTGAAGCCCTCTGACTTCACTGAGCAGGACCGACAAAAAATCAACTTCATCATGAACTTCTTTGGACAAGATGCTTTTAAATACGCAATGGTCATCACAACAGAAGATGATAAGATAGGGAATCCCTCACTTAATCAACTCCTCAAAGACTGTGGAAAAAGGCAGCATAGAATGATCTTTGAGGAAAATGTTTTTCCTCACTGTGATCGTCAAGAATTGATGGACGACATTGAGGATATAGTGGATGAAAACAGGGGACGATATTTAACCTTTGATCAAGAAACTGATACCATTGTTACACCTTCCAGAATGGAGCAGACTAGAGAGACTTCCAGGATGGAGCCGAGTAGAGAGACTTCCACGATGGAGCCGAGTAGAGAGACTTCCAGAATGGAGCCGAGTAGAGAGACTTCCAGGATTGAGTCGAGTAGAGAGACTTCCAGAATGGAGCAGACTAGAGAGACTTCCTGGATGGAGCCGAGTAGAGAGACTTCCACAATAGAGCCAACTAGAGAGACTTCCACAATGGAGCCGACTAGAGAGCCTTCCAGAATGCAGCCGACTAGAGAGACTTCCAGGATGGAGCCGATTAGAGAGACTTCTGGGATGGAGCCGAGTAGAGAGACTTCCACAATGGAGCCGACTAGAGAGACTTCCAGATTGGAGCCGACTAGAGAGACTTCCACGATGGAGCCGAGTAGAGAGACTTCCAGGATGGAGCCGAGTAGAGAGACTTCCCGAATGGAGCCGAGTAGAGAGACTTCCAGGATTGAGTCGAGTAAGGAGACTTCCACAATGGAGCAGACTAGAGAGACTTCCACAATGGAGCAGACTAGAGAGACTTCCACAATGGAGCCGAGTAGAGAGACTTCCACAATGGAGCCGACTAGAGAGACTTCCAGAATGGAGCCGACTAGAGAGACTTCCACAATGGAGCCGAGTAGAGAGACTTCCAGATTGGAGCCGACTAGAGAGACTTCCTGGATGGAGCTGAGTAGAGAGACTTCCAGGATGGAGCCGAGTAGAGAGACTTCCAGGATGGAGCCGAGTAGAGAGACTTCCACAATGGAGCCGAGTAGAGAGACTTCCAGGATGGAGCCGAGTAGAGAGACTTCAAGGATTGAGTCGAGTAGAGAGTGTCTCAGGATGGTACTGATTGGGAAGACTGGTTGTGGAAAGAGTGCTACTGGAAACACCATTTTGGATAAAGGATGCTTTCATTCTCAAGTTTCTCAAATATCAGTGACCAAGCTTTGCCAGAAAGTAACTGGGGAGATTGATGGGCGTCCCGTCGCTGTGGTCGACACCCCCGGCTTGTTCGACACCACTCTGAGTAACGACGACGTTAAACAGGAGCTTGTGAAATGTATCACCATGTTGTCTCCTGGACCTCATGTGTTCTTACTGGTGCTGCAGATCGGTCGCTTCACACAAGAGGAGAAAGACACTGTGGAACTGATCAAGGAGTTTTTTGGCAAGAAGTCAGAAGACTTCATCATCGTTTTATTCACCAAAGGAGATGATCTAGAAAACACAACAATTGAGAGTTACATAGGAGATGATCCTGAGGACCCCTTAAAAAAACTGACAACTGAATGTGGAGGAAGATACCACGTCTTCAACAACAACGATAAAGAGAATCGTTCTCAAGTCAGCCAGCTTCTGACCAAGGTTGAGTCAATGATAAGGAAAAATGGAGGTCGCCACTTCACCTCAGATATGTTCCAAGGAGCTGAGGAAGCCACACAAAAGGAGATAGAGAAGCAGCTGAGGGACCTTGAAAGAAAATATCAAGAGGAAATGACGAAGGTAAATGTAATGCTTGATGAAGAAAGAGAAGAGAGAGCCAAAGAACAGGAGGAACACAAAAAAAAGATGGAGCATATGGAGAGGGAGAGAGAGAGAGGAAAGAGAGAAGAGGAAAGGAACAAGAAACAACAGGAGGAAGTCCAACTACGCCAGTGGGAAGAGAAATTTAAAAATCTGGAGAAAAAACTACAAAACGTATCAGATAAAAATGCTGTTGCTGACCGTAAGTCATTACTACAGGCTAGAGAAGAAATTAGAAATGGACGAGAGATTTGGGAGCAGGAAAGAAAGGAATGGTGGGAGAAACGAGATCAAGAAGATCAACAGAGACAAGAGGAGAAAAGAAAAGAAGAAGATGAAATCAGAAGAGAATATGAGGAAAGAGAATATAAAGAGTTACAAGAACTCTATGACATGAAAATGGTGGAAATTGAAGTGGCCAGAATGCAAGCTGAAGAATTCAATGAATTCAGTGACAGATACACCATGGATGTTTTAGCTGAGATGGAAAAGAAAGAGAAAGAAATGGAGGATCTGATGCAAAGGCAACAAAACCAAAATGAGTTGATAATAAGACAGCTTTGCAAAAACAAAATCTACCAGAAAGACATCGAGAAATTGAAGAAAAAACAAAAAAAAGAAATGAAGGAGCTGAAGATGCAACAGTTTCGCAAAAACATAGATCTTCTGATCAAAGAAATTAATGATCTAGAGAAGAAACATGAGGCTGAAATATATATCTGGATAGAAACACACATGGACAAAGCCACACGAGACAAAGCCTGTTCCATTTTATGAGATGTTTCTCTAACAGCGGCACAGTTTCAGCTGCAAATCTGTGAGTTTTTGGTTCAAGTGTGATTTAATTCGTTTTTCTAATTGAACTGATGTGTACAAGTTGATGGTCTATGTCATGTTTTTCAGATACCTTTACTTCATTTAACCAACGTCTGACATGAAAAAACAATTACACAACAAATGTATGGTTGTAAGTACAAATGTCTGAGAACAGTTAACACATCTAGTGGCAGTGCACAGAATGTCTTTGACTTTAGGTACTTTGAATATAAAAGCTTACTACTTTTAACTTTATGCATGTTTGTGTAAAGTTCAGTGCATCACCTATGATAGTAGACAACTCTTATCAGCTGCATGTTATATTGTGATCTAGAAGGCCTTTGTTTATTTGCACAAGTCAGATAAAACTTTAAAACTGATAGTTTTTTTTTACAAGGAATATCTATTTTTTCGTTACATTTTCATTGCAGTCATAAAATCTAACCATGTAAACATCCATGCTCACACTGTAAATATGTTTTTTTTTCTTATTCTATTGTTCAGTTGTCTTTATAATTACTAAGGTCAATTCTCAATTTGTCACCATATTTTAGGAAAGTTAAGATGCCGCGAATTAGTCATTAACAATATTTCTCCTCCGCACAATCTGTAAGTATACTCTCTTGTTTCTAGTAAGCACACTCCACAATTAAAAGAATGTGGGAAGTATCTATGTATCAAAAACCACAAGCTTGTTCTTTCATGTGAACTTCCTGCTGTAGACAAGTTTGACCGGTTTTCCTGTTTACAGCCAACGCTGTGCAGCACAAAAGATGTTGCTTTGTTGGAGCACTTTTTGCCCTGTGATTACAGTTTTATATATTATATTGTACTTTTTTATTAAAGATAAAGCTGTGACAACAGATTTCTATCTTTTTATGTGTGTTTGTGTTTCTATTGTTGTATTCATAGTGTGTGGACAGATGGAAAGAGAGGTTGCAACAATCAAAATAAATATTATTAGTAGTAGTAAGTATTTAGGATATAAGTAATAGTAGCAGTAGTGTTATTGTTAAAATAAATAAGCTTTTAGGTCTGAAACTACCTGTTAACTCAACTTTATTTATTTATCTAGCACCTTTCATACAACATGCAGCTTCACATAAAAACATTAAATAAATAAATCATGTGTGACAAAAAAAGAAGTACATCAATAAAACTATAAAGGGTTCAAAATCAACAACAAAAAATAACACCGGGGATGAAAATGATCTAAAAAAACAATGATTAAAGCTTGAATGACATTATAACATTACTTAAAACTGCAGGTGGAACAACACTGACTCGACTTATAAAATGAACCCACACATCAATCTGTGTAATTGTGTCATTAAAGCTGTCGGGTTATATCAGTTCCATTAATTGCCGCGCCCTCTTCATGGACTCAATTACAGGAATGAAACAATGAAGACGATCTGATGATTCACTTGGATGTTAGTCACAGAGTTTCACTTTTGATTTTATCTTGATAGGAAAGGCTTTGTGCTCTCCCACACCTATTCCAGTCTTTGGGGGAATTCCAAATCTGCAGACAATGATTCATGCTAATATTTCTGCTCCAACTTCCTTCATAATTCTGAAGTTCTACTTCCTGTCCAACTCTGTATTATTGCACATACAACTCTAAAATCAAGTGAAATACAACTTTATTAAGAACGTCTGCATGTTTTTGCATGTTGTGGAGATACTTGATGTCACTTGGCCTGTTACATTCATAAGTGAAACAATGGCTGCCATACATCTTTTTGGATTTATTGACATCTTGTTATGCTTCCACACTAGTATTACGTTTTTAGGTTCTCCTTTCGTCCATACATACGTACGTTATGTTCGGTCCATTTTCGTGAACATGAAATCTCAGGAATGCCTGGAGGGGATTACTTAAAATTTGGCAAAAAACGTCTCTCTGGAATTAAGAATAAACTAATTAAACTTTGGTGGACCTCAAGTTCGTCCCATTCTCGTGAATGTCATGTCTCAGAAACACTTGAGGACATTTCTTAAAATTTGGTACGAAGCCTCAATCTGACTCAAGGATGAACTAATTAACATGTTGGTGGGCAAAAGGTCGCTGTGACCCCACTATAATTGATACAATGATTATGACAATTTCACACAAATGTCTGAAAGGATAAAATAAAGATGTGATGACATTTTGGACGGACGGATGTAACATGCTTTTGATTGGCTGGCAGAGGCGTTTGCGAGGCGGTACTTCTATATTTTATTTTGAACGAACAGGTGTGGTGACACTGGGCTGTGTCATTCTTGTCGTTCCTATGTTGGGCCTTGCCCTGTTGGCTCTGCTGATAAAAAGGTTGTCTTGTCAAGTTAATCTTATTGCGGAGCTTCAACTCTGATGAGCATTTATGCAGCATGAATTTCACCTGGTGAGTAGACAATCAGAAAATAAATGCAACTAATAAAGAAATGTCTATAGAAATATCGGAAAGTATAAATGTACTACAGAAAGTAATCCATCTTTTCATGGATTCATTAATTAAAATTAAAATGTATTTATAATCCTCAGGTGGCTGTTCTGGTGATGAGGTGGACCAAAACCAAAGTTTGAGAGAGTGAGAAATAAACCACACTAAAAGAGCAACAGCAACAACCTCAGGTAGGTGCAGAATGTTCAGTATGTCAACAGGAAACAGAAAAAATAAATGACAATTAGCAGCCAACAAGAAAACTAATATTTTAATTTATTTTCTTAATCTCTTTCTGGGTTGGACTTCAAACCATTTGAGGCATTGACAATTTTACTAAAAACCTGCATGACTTAACTTAGATAAAAATGCAAGTATTTACATTTACTCTGACTGGATATTACAGTTATTGTATTTACTTAATATCTGCATTTTGGTATCTCATTTTGCAGATACAAAATACCCAGTAGCTGCTCCATTCGTTAATTCTTCTCCCACAAGTTTGTGCATAAGGGACACAATGGCAGCATTGGCATTCGGTAAGTATTGCCTATTTGAAAGCAGGTATAAGTCATCACTAAACCCATTGCATGAGATGGCCACAAGCCAACAAAAAGGTGGAATGTTCTTGGCACTGACTCTAACTTTTTAGTTTCAGTTGGCTTGCATCTCAAAAAATGTTGACACTGATGACACAAAGGTGTCAGTTGCTGAGTGATTGATGGATGATAACATTGTGATCAGTTGTTAGGAGCAGTATATCTGCCAGGTTATTTTGATGTTGATGATGTTCTGGCCCTCTAAAAGCAAAGGATTGATTAATGTAGCTTTATGGTCAAATGGTGTCTTCTTTTGTTTTGTATTTTAGACCAAAGACAAACACCAATAAGACAATAAAACTAGAGTTGACTTTTGATGTTTCCAGGTTGCTCTTAGTGTAAAACTAGAAAATAAACTATTGTATAAACTAAAGAATTGAAGGTATATGAATTTGGATTTTTAAAGCAAACAGTAAAGTATTATCTGTAAATAATTACATTTTGACATTTGTTCCCAACTTCATGCCCAGAATATTTTCATGCTATCAATATATTTGCATAGTTTATGCGCAAAACAAATGGTGCACTAAAGCATAAGCGCCATAGCTCTCATGCCATTAAAATATATCATTGAGGTATTTTCTGTTTAATTGAATTCATATATCTTTACATTTGTATAGCTTCTGTTAGTGAGTCAATGTCAAGAGTAATTACATTTATTTGAATCCATGCTTTAAGTCAATCAATGAACATTTCCTCATTACTCAAAGAAGTGAAGGGACAATAAAATAATTCTACAATTGCAAAACACAAAAGTAAGGTTTACATTTAAAAACGTTATCCCATAAATTCTGACTCCATGTGTTAATGTATGAATCACTGGAGAGAAAAATTCAAAAGAGAAATGATGTAAATGAGCTCATGTAGTTTGATTATAATAATAATAATATAATATTATTATTATAATTATTATAAAATAGAAAAATGTAATAATGCTTTGGCTTTTGTTGTTTTACAGCATCTGAACTCAGGATTGTAGTGTTTGGAAAGAGACAAAATGAAAAAACAAGACTAAGTGACTTCATCACGAGGGGAAAAGATCTGAATCGGAAAGTGTCAAAGCAATGTACAGCCGCCGACGGAGAATGGAGAGGGACAAAAGTAAGAGTAGTGACGACCTCAGACGTATTCAGTCTGCCGCAGGATAAAGTGAGACACGAGATGAGAAAGTGCGTCGCTCTTTGTCCTCCTGGACCAAATGTCCTGCTGCTGTTAGTGACGCCGTCTGACTTCAATGAAGAGGACAGACAAACATTGAAGTTAATTCTGAGCTCCTTAGGTGAAGATGCCTTTAAACACTCAATGGTCATCAAAACAGAAGAGGGAGAGTTATTTAATTCTTCTGTGGACAAACTCATGCGAGACTGCAAACAAAGGCAGCACAGCATTAACTTTGACGAAAAGGGCCTCGCGCATCATGATTATAAAGAACTGATCGGAAAGATGGAGAACGTCGTGAGTGACAACAAAGGAGGACATCTGAACTGTACTGATGAGGCTGATCCCATAACAGCATCCGTAACTTCCAAGCCTGTAGTGAAGAGGACATATTTTGAACATCAGAACAGAGAGTGTCTCAGGATGGTGCTGATTGGAAAGACTGGTGCTGGAAAGAGTGCCAGTGCAAACACTATTTTGGGCAAAGCATGCTTCAAATCTAGACCCAGCTCAAAGTCAGTTACAGAGTTTTGCCACAAAGAAACAGGGAATATTGATGGACGGCCTGTCGTCATAGTCGACACCCCCGGCTTGTACGACACGACTCTGACCAACGATCAAGTTAAACAGGAGCTCGTGAAATGTGTCACCATGTTGTCTCCTGGACCTCATGTGTTCTTACTGGTGCTGCAGATCGGCCGCCTCACGCAAGAGGAGAAAGACACCGTGGAGCTGATCAAGAAGTTTTTCGGCAAGAAGTCAGAAGACTTCATCATTGTCATATTCACCAGAGGAGATGATCTTCAAGGCAAAACATTTGAGAGTTACATGCAGGAAGACAGTGAAGGCTACGTTACAAAACTCCTAGATGACTGTGGAGGAAGATACCAGGTCTTCAACAACAAACAACCCAATAGTGCTTCAGTCAGAGAGCTACTGAGGAAAGTTGACTCAATGGTGAAAAGAAACGGTGGCGGCTGCTACACCTCCAACATGTTCCAAGAAGCTGAAGAAGCCATACAAAAAGAAATTAAGAGGATCCTGAAAGGAAAGGAAGGAGAGATACAGAGACAGAAGATGGACTTGGAAAATAAACATAAAGAAGAAATCCAGGCCAAGCAGAAAGAAATGGCAGAACAAATAACCAAAACTCAAAAAGAGACAGAACTGAAAGCAGAACTAATCAAGATGAAGAGGGAAAACATTAAGAAGGAGCAGGACAAGATGAAGAGAGAAGAAGAGGAGAGAAGAGCCGAGGAAAGTGAGACAAAAAAGCAGGATAAAATTAAACAAATGCAGTGGAGGCAAAGTCTTGAAGCTGCTGACAAAATGCAGAACAGAGAGGAGATGAGACAAAATCAAGAGATTTGGGAGAAGGAAAGAAGGGAGAGGTGGGAGAAACGATATGTAGAAGATCAACAGAGACGATATGAGGAGCAAACGCAGCTTCAAATGCTCAAAGCAGAATATAAACAAGAAAGAAACGAGTATGAAAAAAAGAAAAAGGAAGATAGAATCAGAAGAGAAATAGAAGACCAAGAGTTAAAGAAATTACAAGAAACCCTCATGAAAAATCTGTTGTTAATCCAGAATAACCACGAAGAAGAGGCCAGAAAGCAAGCTGAAGAGTTCAACGAATTCAAACACAGATACATCGATGACTTCGAAGCTCTGACGGAAAAGCACGGCAAGGACATGGAGGATCTGAAGGGGAGGCAACAACAACACAACGACATGCTGATACAACAACTGTGCAAACACAAACCGTATCAGAGAGACTTTGAGAGACTGAAGAAAAAACAAGAAGAAGAAACGAATGAGCTGACGGTGACCCTTGATCCACCAAACGAAGAAAACATGTACGAAGAAATCAATAAACTGAAGACGAGACACGAGCAAGAAGAATACCAGTGGATACAAGAACATGTGAAGAAAGCCAGAAAAAGGAACTGTCCCATTTTATGAGCTGTCGTGAGATGTGACAGCAGCAGCACAGTTTCAAACTGCGAAACTATGAGATGTATACTTATTCCTTTTTTTCTGTTTTATATATGTACAGGGTCTGAAATAAGCACCCGACAAATGCGGGTTAATTGTTGGCAACAGAAAGACTTTAGTTTAGGTTAGAGTATAATCGGATAGATCTACAAATTTGAAATTAGCTTGCAAACTGCTGCTTAAAAGCAGCGCTATTAACAATACAGACACACACTCGTTAGTGTACTTCACGTATTAATTAAGTCTAAAGGACGGCTCAGTGCGTGGCGGACGGCTACCACTGGTCATGAGAAGTTAAACCTGCATTCTCTCTAATTGCCAATCAGGAAAGTCTGATCGTACGGAAGTCTATGAGAAAAAATGACTATGCAGCGTCTCTACGTCACCCAAACATGGTCACTTCTGCTCACTGGTTGCTAAAAAACAAGATGGCGACGGCTAAAAATGACAAACTCGAGGCTTCAAAACCTTCAAAACCGAGGCAGTGGATGCGCTCAGAGGACAAATAAGCAGTTCAGTAGTCGAGTGGTGGTAAATGTACAGTGAAGGTTAAGTTTTACTTAAGGCATCATTATGTTTTCTGCTTCTTTGGTGTTCCGGAATAATCTCTGTATGAATTGAATTGTATTGGTAGTATATATTTGCACGAAGGTAATATACTATGCATGTCATTTTTTTCGGTGTAAATATATCAAACATTGAATGACATCGTTCTTTACATAAAATTAAGTTGAAATGATCTTTTGGTTTCAAAACATCTTGCTAAAGGACCACAGTTGAAAATTAGCCGGCTGGCTAACACTAGCACATTTACGGTAATGTTGATTAATGTGTGTTGTACTTATGAATATATATGAAATAAATGAAATGTTATTCCTTCATTTGGCGCATAGATTTCAAAAGGGGGAGATCAAATTTAGTGTGGAAAACAAAAAACGAATTACTTTCACGGTGGCAGGCAGTGGAAAAAAAGGGAATTTTTGAGACCCTGAAATCGGTCCTAAAATTTAAGACTTGAATTTAAAGTTTGCACTGTAAGAATATCTTTATTTTCTTTTCTTTTGTTCAGTTGTACTTGTTATCATGGACGGCTAATACTGTATTTGTCACCACATCTTATGAAAGCCAAGATGCTTTAAACACACTTCACTGGTTATAAAGTTTATATATACAAATAAAATGTTTAAATCTTAACCTTTGTGTCTCACATTTTTTCTTGTACAGCTAATGTAAGAAAACCTATTAGCATACTTAAAGCAACTCATAATATAATAAGTGTGCAAAATATAATTAATTAAATTATTAATTATTAATTAAAGCTCATAATGTAATAATTAGCAAGAAAAACATGAGCTCATAATGTAATAACAGTTATAAACATAATGGTATGAGTAATGACATTATATGATATTTATTATATTATAAGTTAAGCAAATTTTGTTTTGAATAATGTAATACATTATTAATGTAATAATTTTAAAAAGTGCATGAACCCTTCTAGGGGTCACACAAGTGGAGTCATTGATTTGAAGCAACTGGACTTTGTTTGGTCATTAGGACATTATACTGATAATTTAATATACTGGATTATTCTTAGAATGTTGAAATATATTTCCATGCATAACGATTCCAGTTATTTTTTTTATATGCCAAATAATTTGTCTAAATATCTGCACACATAAAAAACAGTCATGTGCACCGAATACTACATTTAGCATTTCTGCTAAAAACAAACAAACAGTTTTTTTTGCATTATGTGCTGATTATTGCATTATAAGCTTTTTATGTTTAAATTATAACATTATGCACAGTTACTACGTGATGTGCAGTTATTACATTATGCATTGCTACAATATCTTACCACACTGCAACATATATATTATATTCAAACCAATCATCAGGGGAAGGTGACTGTGGCTGTTTTTGTTATAGTTTGTCAAACTTTTAAAAAAAGTGTTTAAATGTCTTGAATGCAATGTGACCGTTTAGAGTAGGGCAGCAACCTGTTAATAAAGGAAGAGTGAACTCTTGTATAAAATAAAATATGTATTATAATACAGGGAATATAGAAAACTGTTTGAGACTCTACTCCAAGAGCTCTCCTTTGTTGACCTTACTACTCAACACAATCTGAGACTCTGCAGAAAACCTCAATAATGTTTAACTTTTTATACAAACACAACAACAAGCTCATCAAGCAAGAGCAGTTCTGTGTATACTGTGATTGCGTATTCATGTCATTGGGATTGAAAAAATATTCAAAAATCTTGAAGCACAAATCTAAGAAATGACCATATGTAAAAATCAACAACCCTCTGACACAGTATCAACAAAAACAACTTGAATGTCGGATTCAAGAGCTGTTGACTTAGATTTAACAATTACAGGCCTGTCCCAATATCCGACTGCTTTGACTACCCACTTATTGTGGCCTGTAAATATCACAATATCATTATGTATCTTCGTGGGGATTATCTGGCTTTCATTTGAGCATTTGCAAGTTTATAATAAAAATTTAAATAAGACTCAAACTTTGAAAAAAAGCATTGACGAATTTAACTTTGTCTGTGGAAGGAGCTTCATAACAATTCTGCTACATAAAAAGAAATGCCAGTGTCAGATTTCATTATGCAATCTGACACTGGCATCTTTTTTATGTTCGGGCTGAACATAACTTCCTGCTGTGAACAGGTTTTACCCATTTCCTTGTTTTACAGCCAAAACTGTGCAGAGAAGCACACTTTGCTTTGTTTTATATAGCACCAAGTTTCTTTTTTTGTGAATATGTTCTTTTTACACTATATTGTACTTTAATATAAAAGATCATGGGCCCTATACAACGTATTGGATTGTTTGTGTGCATAAATGCTGTGTACAGTATATGTATTGTTTTAAGAGAGAGAGAGAGAGAGAGAGAGAGAGAGAGAGAGAGAGAGAGAGAGAGAGAGAGAGAGAGAGAGAGAGAGAATGGGTGTGGGTGTGTCTGTCTGTAAGAAAACAGGTGACTGCTTTGATTTTTATAAAAACAGTGAGATGAGGTCATTACAAAGAGGAAGAAAGACGAATATTAAAACCATCACAACTGAACAAGCCGTCAAATGGTCAGTCCACTGGAGTTTAGTGAGGACGTTGTTCCTTTTCATTGTTGACCCCTTAACTTGACTACGAGGTAAAATATCAACGTAGTTATCTTACTTTAATTTCTACTTTATGAGCTTTGAGGAAGAGGGAAGCCACGGGATTTCACCTGGTGAGTACTCTCAACAAAGAAAAATGCATAGAATCCATGTATCTATTACTAAATCTTTTAAAACTGTTAACTGGTAAATCCCCAGTAATGTTTAAATGTTCAGTTTTTGGTAATCAGAATCACAGTTTGCAGATACTGAAGTAAAATTAAAAGCAGGAATGGGTTTAAGTAAATTAAAGTTTGTTTTGACTTGGTTCAACTGTAAATTTTATGTTTTAGACGTCAAAAGTGTGTCATTGTAGTTTATTAGATGTCTGCACAGATTGAAGCGGAGCAGCAATGAGAATAAGGTGAGGTCACAACACTCCATGTACTAACACAGGAATGATAAAAATGTGATTTGTCCAACTCACTTTAGAAACCTGACTGCTGTGATTGGCTAGAACTCGTTGCCTCGACGTGTCCTTGTGATGTAAGTAAGTAAAATAAGTACCTTGTATTTATATAGCAGCTTTCAAAAGCTAGTGCCTTGCAAGAGGATACATGATTGAAATTTTTTACATCAGGAGAAAATAGTACTGTAACGACAAAAGAATAGAAGCATCAGAAAGCAGTTAGGCTAGTTAGCTAGCTTGCTAATCCCACCATGCTTTCATGCTACAATGGCTACAGAACACTAGCCAAACAGCGGGCTGGTGGGTCTAAACGGTCTCTGATGAACAGTAACTTCATTGAATGTTGTGCCCCATCTCGCTATACTCCAAGCTACTGTAGCTGTCATGTTTCAGAGGGCGGTTTCCATTGGAATGCAGTAATCGCTGTTGCGTCAAGGCTTTTATCATACGGAAGTAGGCGTGGTTTCATTAAGTGGGTTGGAAAAACAATAGATGTTGTGGGACAAAGCTAACAGGAGAATGAGGAACACAGTCTGTATACTGCACATTATTACAGTACTACAGTAGTACTGCAATATAAGTGAAGTGCATAAAAAAATATAACCCAAAACATTAAGGTAATATTTGAAAAAAATATTTGTTGATTAGTAGTAAATAGACAGATATGATTAATTGTATCGAGATAACTACTATTTTTTTCAATTAACCCATGTTTAATGAATAATACAGTCATATGGAACAACGCTACGATAACTATTGACAAAGCAACATTTATAGAGCTGAAATGGAGCCAGCATGCTGTTCTGTCTTCTGCGGTTGTATGGGAGGAAACAGCATTGTAGCCTGGAGGCAATTAAAGAACAAATTCCATCTTTCAGCAGCTGGACTTTGGAGATATGTGTAAACAAAGCATTGTTTCAGTCTGTGATTGGGCAATCAGCTTAGCAATTATCTCCTGCTGTGTGCTAAATGGGAAGAGTGCTTGGTAAAATTTGGTACAGCATTTCTGCATCATTTAGAGACTACACGCAGACTGTTCCTGAAAAGTTTATGAAGAATTGAATTGAAGGTAAAAAATAACTAAATTAAAAGGCCCAAAGGATGTTCAAATTAAAATATTGACAAAATTGGCAAATCACACATTGGGTCTCGAAGGTTGGACTTCATGCAGTTATTAATGCAGAACATTGTCCATCGTCTGGATTATCCAGACCAACTGGGGTTGCTTATGGAAAATAAATAATGCTAACGAACGTCACTCATCTGTGTTTCAATATTATCATTTTGCATTGATTTTCCTTAAACCCAACAGACACCAACAGCTTCTCCAGTGGTATTCTTAGGCATTTCCAACAGAGTGAAAATATGGCAGGCCGAGCAACCGCAGCACGAGGTGAGTTTAGTTTGAGGGTGTTCAGAACCAAACAGTCCTGCATTAAAACAACACAAGGGGCGGGGTTTGTGAGGATGTGTTGCTTCCTTGGACATAGAATATGAGTAGAACGGACATTGAACTGTTTGCTTTGGTCATTGGAGCATACAACGGGTCTTGCGATATCTTACAAAAAGTTAGTTTTTGTGCATTTTTGTGCGTTTTCCTACTAAAATCAGCAACACGTGTCAATTTCCGCTCGTTACATGCATACACAGGAAACAAAACTACTTAGGTTCAGGAAAGGTTTGTTGTTTGGGTTATAATAACCAAGGAAGTGTCGTTACTGAAGTTGGCAAGTTACGTGACAAAAACATCAACCTACATTTTTTTTTTACGCAATGAGTAAAGTAAGACTTGACCGAAAACTTACCAGATTCCTGAAGCCTGTCCCTAAACATCTTTGACAAATCAATGTCTGAATACAAATATACCAATGAGTTCATATAGCAATGGTAATCATGTTGTTTTTGTTGTTTTACAGCATCTGAACTCAGAATTGTGATTTTTGGAAAGAGTCAAAATGCACAGACAGCACTAAGTAACTTCATCACAGGGAAAAAAGACAGTTCTTTTTGCAAGATATCCAAGAAACCTATTGCCCGGGGAGAAATGCCCGCAACAGTAGTGACCACCCGCAACATCTTCAGTCTGTCAGTGGAAGGAGTGAGACACAAGGTGAAGACCTTTGTCGCTCAATGCCCCCCTGGACCGAATGTCCTGCTGCTGTTAGTGAAGCCCTCTGACTTCACTGAGGAGAACCGACAGACACTCAAGTTCAGCCTGAGTTTGTTTGGTAAGGATGCCTTTAAATACTCAATGGTCATCATAACAAATGATGACCAAAGAAAAAACACGGCAGTGGATCAAATCATCCAGGACTGCAGACATGGGCAGTACGCAATTAACTTGGATAAAAAAGATTTAGTTGACTACGATCGTCAAGTACTGATAGAAAAGATGGAGAACATTGTGAGGTACAACAGGGGAGGACATCTTAACTGTACCGAAGAAGCTGATCCCTTGGAAGCACCTGCACGTGCACAATTGAAATCCTCTCTGAACTTAGTGTTGTGTGGGAGATTTGGAGTTGGGAAGACCTTAGCAGCTGATGCCATTCTAGGACAAAGACAGTTTGGTCCACCTGCAGAGGTGTGTGGACGTTGGGTTTCTCTGGTGGAGCTGCCTGCCTTGTATGGAAAACCTCAGAAGACAGTGATGGAGGAATCACTCAGGTGTATCTCCCTCTGTGGTCCTGAGGGCGTCCATGTCTTCATTCTGGTCCTACCGTTGGATCCTCCCACAGATGAAGACAAGAAAGAGCTACAGACCATCCAGAACACATTCACTTCTGCAGTCAATGACTTCACCATGATTCTGTTCACTGTGGAGTCAGATCCTAAAGCTCCAGCTGTTACCTTGTTGTTGAACAACAGAAACACCCAGGAGCTCTGTCAGAGCTGTGGAGGAAGATATTATGTCTTCAATATCAAGGACCAGCAGCAGATCCCAGAGCTGTTGGATGCTGTGGAAAAGATGAGAGTCGTGGGATCAAGACGCTTCACAAAGGAAATGATGGCCAAGCCTCGGGTAGCAAAAAAGGTTGCAAGGCGTACAGTCGCAGGTCCTGAAAAACAGAAACCAGACCGTCTCAGGATGGTGCTGATTGGGAAGACACGCAGCAGGAAGAGTGCCACTGCAAACACAATTTTGGGCAAAGACTGCTTTCATTCTAAAGCAAGCATGAAGTCAGTGACTAAGCTGTGCAAAAAAGAAAAGGGAGAGATTGATGGACGGCCTGTCGTCATAGTCGACACCCCCGGCTTGTTCGACACGGCTCTGACCAACGATGAAGTTAAACAGGAGCTTGTGAAATGTGTCACCATGTTGTCTCCTGGACCTCATGTATTCTTACTGGTGCTGCAGATCGGTCGCTTCACACAAGAGGAGAAAGACACCGTGGAACTGATCAAGGAGTTCTTTGGCAAGAAGTCAGAAGACTTTATCATTGTTTTATTCACCAGAGGAGATGATCTTAAGAAACGAACAATTGAGAGTTACATGCAGGAAGACAGTGACGACTTTGTCAAAAAACTGACAACTGAATGTGGAGGAAGATACCACGTCTTCAACAACAACGATAAAGAGAATCGTTCTCAAATCAGCCAGCTGCTGACCAAGGTTGAGTTAATGGTCAGGAAAAATGGAGGTGGCCACTACACCTCAGATATGTTCAGTGAGGCAGAGGCAGCCATACAAAAGGAAATGGAGAGGATACTGAATGAGAAGGAGGAAGAGATACAGAGACAGAAGAGGGACCATGAAAGACTACATGAGGTAAAAATGCGAGAGAAGATGCATAAAATTGAACAAGAAAGAGAAGAGAGAGACAAAGCACTCAGGAAAAAGAAGGAAGACATTAACAAAGAACAGGAAAAGAAGAAAAGGGCAGAGGAACAAAGAGCAGAAGAGCAAAAGGTGAGTAAAAGGGAAGAAGATGCTCAGCGACAGCAGTGGGAACAAAAGCTTTTAGATTTGGAGAGCAAATTTGAATCTGAATCTGAAAAAAAGACAACTGCAGACAGAAAACTGATGAAAAACATAGAAGAAATACAGAAAGATCGAGCGAATTGGGAGAGGGAACGCAAAAGATGGTGGGAGGAACAATGTCAAGCAGATAAAAAAAGACAGGAGGAGGAGCAAACACGGCTGAAAAAGCTCAAAGAAGAATATGAGCAAGAACGGAAGGAATATGAACGCAGAAGAAAAGAAGAAGATCGAATCAGAAGAGGACAGCAGGAGAAAGAATGGAAAGACTTACAGGAAAACTTTCAAAAGAAAGTGGAGGACATGAAGAAGGACAGTAAAGAGGAGGCCAGAAAGCAAGCTGAAGAATTCAACGAGTTCAGACAGAGATACACCGCCGACTTCGCAACTGTGACGGAACAACACAAACAGGAAATGGAGGACTTGAAGCAAAGTCAACAAAAAACCAACGACCTCCTGATAAAACAACTGAGCAAGAACAAAGCGTTTCAAAAAGACTTTGACACTTTGAAGAAAAGACAAAAAGGAGAAATGCGTGACCTGACACAGAAACATTCTACAAGCAAAGAAATCAATGAACTGAAGAAGGTTCACGAGGAAGAAATGAATGACTGGGTCCACGATCGCGTGAGGAGCGCCACAGAAGACAAGGCCTGTAGCATTTTATGAGACGAGCTCGTTGCGAGACAAATTTGACGAAATCTGCACTGGAATATAACAACAACATAATATATAGACGAACGTTTTACATTGGTTGCACTGTCACGTCAACTTTTTTCATTTATGAGCACCAGGACAGAATTTAGGCTACATTTTTTTTTTACGCCGCCTTTCACAACATCTTCTAAATGATAGCCAGTCAGTTCGCATAGACATTGTTCATTTCTGAACACATTATGTAAATAGTTGTAAACAGATAATTGTTCATTGGGTCAAATATGTTGGGACCTCCCCATATCACATAGCTCCTCCCTAAAGATCCCTCTGCAATGAAAACATGCACAAATGTACCAGGGACTAAAGCTGATGACCGCATCACTAAAAATAATTTTATCTACACCAGCCGACTTTTGATACTCTATAACAATGGTATAAATGACACCATACGTTTTTGACCTACTGTTACTTCTCAGAGACCGTGTTTGCTAACTATCAAATGTGCGTCTTGGACATTAAAACGCCCGTGGAGAGAACATTCATTCACTGTGGACACACTGTGCTTTCAAACAGAACTGGTTCTTGTACAGTGGGTGCTTTATGTTGCCTGAATTTACTGTTTTTATAACTTTCATTATTTAGCAACTGTACTTACAAAACACACTGCAAACACGAAAATGTTTCTTCACGCACTCCAAAGCTAAGCCACAGTGGGATCTTAAGGGAAGGCCAATCAGGCACCAAGGAGATAGACAAGCAACACATGCAACAGGGAAAAATGTGCCAACAAATGTCCCAACAAATGTCCCAACAAATGTCCCAACAAATGTCCCTACGAGCTGCTGAAAGAACAAGACCACAAAGGACCTGATCCAACAGCAAGACGACAAAAATACGAGATCTGCAGCTCAACCATGATGACAGAATTACACATCTGAAGCCAGAGCAGGATGAGAAAATAAAGGATCAGAAGCACGAGCAGCAGTGCAACGTAGCGGATCTAAAGGAAGAGTCTGAACATAGACCGCAGGATCAAGGAGGCAAGAGCATGACGTTGGACACAACGAGGAAGTGAAGAAACAGGATGTTTCACCTTTTTCATCATTAGAAATTATCATGAATTATTTACAGAGCTGTAAATGTACATTATAAGGTTTATTCTTAGAGTTAAGGGCAGTTCAATTTGAGAATGTGTGGTTATCTTAATCATGTATTTAATCATACGTATTCATTTTACTTAAAGTTGTGATCTTGAATGTTCAGTTGAATTTTGTTTGTTTTTGATTAATATTTGATTCATCATCATCCATTTAAAGGCACCATGTATTTGTTTTAATTATCTGTTTGTATGTTTGATATGTTCATAATGATTAAATGATTATTATGAACTCGTTTTGTGTGAGCAGCGATGCTTTTGTTGGCGTTTCTTCAACCACACTGGTCCTTTTTTCTCCACATCAGGGTTAATGTAACAGCTGACATGAACTGAATGTTGTAGTTTTGGTAGCATTTGTGCATGAAATTAACTTACGGGCCTCCAACATGTGCCAACAAAACATAAAGCCTTTTTGTCGGGGTGTATTTCAGTGTTATGTCGAGCATTTCTGTATTCCTTTTTTCTGTTAATAGGTTTATTAAAGTGGCAACAATAATGTTAGCTGCTAATGAAACATTGCATGTGCAAGATGTTAATGTTATTACAGTATCTTATTAATAGTTCTGATGGCTGAAGTAGAAAAGTAAGACAATTCTGGGGAAACTAGTGTGGACCATGTTGTATTTGGTGAATTTATTTGTAGGTGGATTGTTATGATTTATGAGTCAAAAAGCCAGAAATGTTATTTTATGTTTTTATGACCAAATATACTAAATAGCCTACAAATCATGTTTGGTGCAAAAAAAAAAGATCTAAATGTAGATAAAAAATTTAAATAAAGAGAAGAAACTTTAAAACTCTGAAACGTGTGTGTGACATGTGTGTGTTATCATGGTATTACAGAGAATTGGACTTGTTCTTACCTGTACTGTACGACCATCATGTTCTGCTCCCCGCAGTGTCTGGCACAGCGGATGTACCTCATCCAGCTGGACTTACTGGGATCATTGCCGTCTATAAAGTGCTGCAACGACCCCTCTGCGTCGTAGATCTGGAACACACGGACACAAGTGTAGCGCTCAACAGGAGTAAGTCAGTACTGTGTAGGCCTCTCTGGCCGCTGGATGTGATTAAAACAACATACAGTGATTGTATTTCTGGGTATGTTTTCATCTGTGAAGGACAATAACATCAGATACAGGTGAGAAAAGCTGCAACTACCGCTATGCTACAGTGCATTATTAATTAATTCACCATACTACATTTGATTTAGATATATTGTTTGTTGTATTAACTGTCAAACTATGGTACAACAATTACAATCACAATTTCCAAAAAAGGTGATGTCTTCCTATCTATGTCTGATTAACAATCCATTTAATTTACAACCAACTCTTCACATTTGAGAGGCTGTAGTTTAATTAAAGACAGTAAAGACAATAAAGAGGAGTACATCAGAGTGACACTACGTCAATATGAAAGTACAGCAGTAACTTAAAAATTGAGGAAAACACAATATTTCTGTTATTCTCCTGTCAATTATACAATTGTTGTGTGTTTGGGAAATCCCAACAAAAAATACTTGTGTGTTAAAAGAACAATTAAAGTAATCTTTTTATGAGCATTTATTTAACATATCTTAGTTTTTTTGTTGTTTTGTATATTGCCTGTTTTCGCGTTGCTTATTTGGAAAGTGTATTCAAATAGCTGTAGTATGTTTATTTTTTTCTGACTGAAAATATATCAAATGTATGATAAATATACTGTATATGGATACTAGATCTGCAGAGTCGGGGCTTGTGTTAAAGTTCTTTTAGAGTTCACTTTAGGACGTTCAGTGTTTCACGACAGCAGCTGTTTCACTTTACATCGGAAGAGAAAAGTTAGCCGAGTGTCGATGGAAAAGTTGAGGAAAGAGAAGATTTACAGTTTCGTGTCGTGGAGCTGAAAATATACAAACTTCGGTTAAATACAATTTTGTTCCCGAGTATTTATACACACAGATTAGTTTAAGTGTTTATGGTAAAGCCAAAGTAAAAAAATCTGTATATTTTTTAGAGATTCATCACATGATTCGCGTGGCGATGTTTCCGTTTAAGGTTCGGGTCGCTGCACTCGCAGCTCAAACAGAAAGAAATAACTCCCGTTGATTTGAAGTGTTTTAGAAACAGATCACGAGGCTCTTCTGCTCCGTCAGGCTGAAGCTGTGGTTCTTACCACTGGGCGTTAAACGTTACACAAACCTGATTTAAAAGCCTCGCTGCTCAGACATGAAAACAACTTCTGAGGAAACAAGATGCATGAACGTGAAACATAAACCAAAGCTTTTTTGCTGCTTGTGTGGCCTAAAGACGCAGCTATCAGTCCGTCCAACAGATCTCAACAAGCACAGGCCAGACCTCAATAACATATTCATGATCTCCAGAGGATGAATCCGAATGATTTGGGCCATTAGTTCCACTTATACGCATGGAATTTTCAAATTTAAAGGGTCAGATTGGCAGCAAATTTGCTGAACACAATCCCCAAAATAGGAATCTATTGATGACCCCGTGACTTCTCCTCTAGCTGGTCTCATCTGGCGTTCGTAGCTATATCTACGAAAAATAACCCGCCGACCGTGAATGAGGAAGCTAAAGCTAGCACAGGGAGGGAGGGGAGATGGATGGGTCCAACAAACACCGGATTGAGATCGCCGTTAGTTCCTCGTGTGAAACGAGAAGTCAATGATGACGTATCTGTAACGGCACTTCTGTAGTTGTTTTAACCCAGACGACAATCTTTTCCAAAACCTTTTGTTGCCATTAACACATAAAACACCACGCACATGTTCGTACCATGAGGACCCTCAGCTACAAGCTTTCCTCCTGTAGACCATTAACCCAAACTAGACTTAACTCTGACCGTCACCCTCAAACCAACACTTTTATTTAACACAACTGTGAGGAGGTCGAACACAAGAGACGCATTAAGCCTCTGAACTCAAAGCAGTTTCGAGGCGTTTTTTGCTTTTACTGCAAAATAAAAGTCCTGCCCCACCATGAGTAGAAGTAGAGAGGACTCAACATGTCTTTAGACAGCAATCACAAGTTATGTATTTATTTATTTATATTTTTATGTATTTATTGTAGAATGAATATTTTTTCTGAAATTTTAGAATTTTAGCTTTGTTTTGGAGGCTTTTCTTTGGGGGAAGCGTTCCTCGATGACCGTTGGAAAGATGAAAATCTGCCGATTATGAATGCAGCAACTCGTGTCAATTTTTGCTCGTTACACGAAAACATTATTTTCAAGATAAACTTCTGTCTTCACAAGAAACAACTCAGGTTTAGGCAACAAAACTCAGTTAGGTTTAGGGGTACTAAGAGACATAAACATTATAAATCACAAATTAGTTATTTTCTGTTGCCGTCGTATTTAAATAAAAGAAACCTTTAAACTATCAGGTTTATGTATATATATATATATATATATATATATATATATATAGATATATATATATATATATATATATATATATATAGATATATATAGATATATATTAAGTATTGTATGACCACTAGGAGCAGTACGTCAACTTCAAATCAAACCGTCCACTATCAGAGTTGATAATCCCTGTTAATGAAGCTGTTATTATTGGTAATAAATTATTATTATTTGTAATAAAGACATAAATAACGTTGCTCCTCATTTTTCGTGCGCTTTCCTACAAAAGTTTGCCAACTCCTGTCAACTTCCTCTCGTCGCATGAATACAGTCTTTTCAAAATAAAACTACTCTGTTTTGGAAAAGATTGTGGTTTGGGTTGAACTAACTACAGAAGTGTCGTTACTGAATAAAGGACTCGTTGACATTTCAAACAGCAAATGAAGAAACTGATCTGACTTTGTCATTTTACATTAATTCCTGTGATTTTGTATCTTGATATGCAGTGTTGGTGTTTTTCTTGTTATAATATTTTTTAAACTGTATAATAAACTGTATTAATATTATATGACAGCAGCACCTGTGTGACCCTCTGCTGACTGAACACCGAGGCCTCTGTGAGCAGCAGCTGCTCTTTTCTGGTCTGCAAGTGTTTATCGAGTCCATCGCTGTAAAATTCCATCTGCGAGACAAACGGCCGAATACAACGTGTTGTTTTGGTTCAACGGCCGGAAAATGTTGCAAACACTTCCAGCCGGTCGGCTTCACTTTCTCCATCCGACCACGACCAGCTTCGGCTTTCTTCAAAGCTCATAAATGATCTTTGTTTGACCGGCGGTTTGTTTCAGCTCTACGTTCAAACATCTCCACTGAGGCTGCAACTGATGATCGACTACATCGTCGATTACTCTCGTATTTTTTTAAACATCTTTCTGTAAAATGGTAAGAAGTAGTGAAAAATCACAACTAAGTAAAGTCCAATGTGATGTCTTCAAAGGTCCTCACACACACTGGAACCAGTGAAACCAGTTTGGGTGTTTTAGCTTGAAAAACGATTTAAACGATTAATCAATTCTAAAAAATAGATTCATTTTCTGGTATTTGAGTATACGTTGCAGCTCTGTTCTCCACCAACACATTTATTCCTGATTTCATCTTTTTGTTCACTATAAACATTCTCTTTTAAAAATGCTAAATATTTAGCCACAAGTTAAGAGGCTCGTTTATCAATAATACTATTTAAATTGTCTGCTGCGTGAAACATGAAAAACCAAAGTTCATTTCTGGACAGTAAATATAGAAGCCATAAAAACATGGTGCTTGTATATTTATCTTAAACGTCACGTAAATGTCAAACACAGTGGAAAGGCATTTTTCAAAAATTTTAAGAAATCTTAAGAGAGAGGAAGTCAACATTGCTGCGCTTTTCTTTTACATTTTTAAAATGTTTTTTGGGGGCGTTTCCCCGTTTAGTGGACGGTCGACTGTGTGCCGACAGGAAAGAATGCAAAAAAAGAAAAGCACTGACTGGTTTTAATAGAATACTCACAAGATGTATATTCTGTATTTTTAAACAGGTTTAATGGAGTCACCGAGTAACAGGAAGTGGAACGAAACAGATCATTTAGATTTTAGTGAACCTTAAGTGGACGATGTCAGAGAGTCTGATCTGTCTGCCTCTTTACATTTACAAGAACCAGACGACTGGAGGTAAGAGGGGGGGATTAACACACACACACACACACACACACACACACACACACACACACTGCCGGCCGTGTGTGTGTGTGTGTGTGTGTGTGTGTGTGTGTGTTTCAAAGAGGGTGGATTACAGCTCTCTCTTTCAGTCATTGATCTCTGCTGTCAGTGCTTCACTTACTGCTCTGTCACTGTCTACACACACACACACACACACACACACACACACACACACACATTCTCCGTCTGGATAGAGATAGAGGGATTTAGATGAAAAAGACTCATGTTTTTGTGGTTAATAAGAAGCTACAGTCTGGTTAGCTTAGCTTAGCACAAAGACTGGAAACGGTGGGAAACAGCTAGCCAGGTGCTGCACAAAGCACCTTTAATAATTAGTAATTTACAAGCGTAACCCTCCGTAAAACGCATTGTGCTTTTTTATTGTTAGTTATAACTTATAACTGGTCCTGAACCAGCCTCAGTGTAGTCCTGGTCCTCTATCAGACCTCCATCAGTAAACAGACCATCAGAGAGAAGATGCTCTGTTTCTATAGAGTTGTTCTTAATGCAGAGACCGGTGGACGGACCCAGATCCTCCAGCAGAGACCTGGTCCACCGCGGACAGACCCAGATCCGGCTTCACCCACAGCCTTGGACCTGCAATCGGAGCTCCGGAGGGAGGAGGAGAGCTCAGCTCCCGGCAGCAGCAGCGTCTCCTCCTCCTCCTCCTCCTCCTCCTCCTCCTCTTCCAGGAGCAGAGCTTCTCCTCTCTGCTGGAGACCCAGGACGTATTGCTGGACCCGCTGGAGGGAAGGGAGGCAACAGGAGAACCAGAACCAGGACTGAGAGGGTCAGACTGTCAGACCCTGCTGCAGTAGAATGAGAGGTTTTCTGAAGGGAGTCTGGTGCTCAGAAACACACACTCTCTATTTCTGAGTGACAGCTGTAGGTGAGTGATCTGCACAACTTCAACCACCAGCTGAAAGTGTGTGTGTCTGTGTGTGTGTGTGTGTGTGTGTGTGTGTGTGTGTGTGTGTGTGTGTGTAAGAGACAGAAAGTGTGTCTGAAATTTACCGACAGTGTTTTGACCTTCTGACCTCATTACAGAGAGTAAATCTTCTCCTTGTCTGGACCGAGTAGACGCTACAGAGATACTGTGTGTGTGTGTGTGTGTGTGTGTGTGTGTGTGTGTGTGTGTGTGTTCGTGTGTGTGTGTGTGTGTGTGTGTGTGTGTGTGTGTATGCAGACAGGAATGTGATTCGGTTATCAGTTAAAAACACTTAACTGCAGCTCTGAAGCAACGCTGGCATGTAAATGGACGCTTGGCCGTCGGAGGACGATGTGTGTGTGACAGTAAGTCACTGATGCAGCTGTGAGTTATCGTGTCCAGAGGTGTTAGCACACTTTCTCTCACTGATATACACACACACACACACACACACACACACACACACACACACACACACACACACACACACACACACACAGGAGCATTTTCAAAGCATTTAAAGCATCTGTTTGACTCTAAATGGAGCATAATGTACTAAATGAACATCATGCTGTATTGAAGAAGACTGTAAACTAGAGACTGAGACCATAAACTCATGTTTACAATGTTTACTGAGGGAATAAATCAAGAGAGAAGTAGAGTCATTTTAGACTAGACTTCTATACAACCAGAGGAGTGTTGACCTTCCTGGGAATGAAGTATAAGATATGATGGAGTGAAGAGCGATTTATTCCTGATGAAGAACTGAACGGCTGAAACTTCAGAGCAACGTTTGCTACAAACACCCTGAGACGCTGTTGGTCCTGTTGTCTTTGGGATAAGATAGTGACCTCTGGTTTACACATTTTAAAAAGTCTATCGTGCTGCGGTGCATTCAAGTACAACTGGAAATCTGTGGAGGATTGGCTGCATTCGGGAGCCACCGTATGGTGTCGGAAAATACAAATCTGACACAACACATCACAGCAATTTACACCTCAAAGTGTTGACAATCAGTAACCAATCAGCTGTTTCTGCAGACCGAACATCAGCATCACAAAAAAAGTTCTTCTTCTTCTTCTTCTTCTTCTTGTTCTCTACAAAACACACTGTAGTCTTCTTCTTCTTCTTCTTCTTCTTCTTCTCTACAGAACACACTGTTGTCTTCTTCTTCTTCTTCTTCTTCTTCTTATCATTCTCTACAGATCACACTGTTGTCTTCCTCTTCTTCCTCTTTTTCTTCAGTCCAAATCCTGTAAAACTGTTTCCTGAGAGACGATCAATGCTCCTACGCTTCTGTTCTACAGCTAATCAATGAAACTCCACTAATTCTACTGTTATCTGCTCTCTTCATCGGCCTCCTCCTCCTCCTCCTCCTCCTTATCTCA
>NW_027176975.1:1550871-1605871 GCF_023349555.1 Cebidichthys violaceus | reverse complement strand
ATACCACCACCCAAAGGACTGACATACCACCACCCAAAGGACTGATATACCACCATCCAAAAGACTGATATACCACCACCCAAAAGACTGACATACCACCACCCAAAAGACTGATATACCACCACCCAAAGGACTGACATACCACCACCCAAAAGACTGATATACCACCACCCAAAAGACTGACATACCACCACCCAAAGGACTGACATACCACCACCCAAAGGACTGATATACCACCACCCAAAGGACCGATATACTACCACCAACAGCACTGACGGCTGGTCCTTCTGATTTCCCATCCACCCTCCACCCAGATGCCCAAATGACATCAACTCCCTGCTAATACTCCGTCTTGACCATCCACCAGCCCCGCCCACCTGTCCCACCAACCCTCGCCCATTTGTCCCAATGACGTACCTCAACCCAGTAACTTAACATTGACTCTCACCGACTGATCTCACCAAAACAAATCGCTCTCTGCAGTGAAACCATGTCAACGGTGTCTAATATACAACACAAACAAATATTGACACTCAACTCCACCCTGAAACAATGGAAATGTAACCCTTACTGGGAATATGTCGGAGTACTGCATGCATCTGCATCGGCTGATTTATTTTTCAAATGAAGATGATGAATTAAGATTTGAAAGCACCAAACTGACCCTCACCCTCTAATCTGATCCCCCAGTCCGATCAAACCCTAAAAAAAGCAACCTGGACAACTTGTTGTTCTTACTTCATGCAACAATCACACAGCAATCAGAACAGAAGTCAGGTGAACGAAACGTCTTTCGGAGGACGTCAATCAAGGAGTCTGAGACCCCTTGATTGACCCTTCAGATTCTAAAATCACAAGACAAATATTTGTCTCTTACAATTGTCACTAAAACATCTTTTGAATACTTTACTGATGCCCAGCAGTTTTCGTTATTCAAACTGCAAACCGGGGAGACGGGACCTCCTCGATTGCCACAGAGTATTTTGCACACTGTCTAAACATCACTTTGGTACAAAGAGGATAAAGAAGGTGAAATATTTAACATACATTATCAAAAGAATATTGGAAGACGGTTGCCAAAACAGAGAAAAGTTAGAGAAAGAAAATTCAATTGACAGTCGGTGTTTACAACATAACAGACCCTTTCTTTTGAACATTTTATTGAGCTAATAAACGGAGCTGATGGACGAACATCCAGAGACGGTTTCAAAGCTCTGACTTCATCACAGCATGTGAAACCTCAACAGACGTCGACACAGGAGAGGAAACAACCAGCGGCTCCATCACACACACACACACACACACTGTGTTATTCCAACATGAAGGTCCTGATGGAAAAAGTCTTTGTTCTTGAACCTCCCGTGGTCACCATGCCTACAGGGTGATGTCACACAGAGCGGAGAAAATGAACTGAGTTAACCCGAGTGACCGAGTGGGTTTAACCAAACAGACCCGTGGGTGAGCGGTGGTTCGTGGTGACCGCGGTCTGAACCTTCATGTCAGCTACAAGGAGTTTTATTTAAACCCTCTAAAACAGGCCCTCTGTGTTCACACTCTTTGGGTCCACCTTGGTTCCAGGTCTGGCCCAGTTATGGTTCTGATACGTGCATGGGTTATGGGTCGGACACAACGTGAGCTGAAAGCAGTCTCAATGTCTCGTCAACACTTGATGAGATGAGAGAAGCGGCCACGTTGGCCTCTGACTTTAAAAGTTTGATTTGACCAAAGAGTCTTTATTTGTTTCGTTTTTGTTGTTTCTCTCCAACCTTCCAACCTTCCAACCAAACACGCATAATCCGCTTTCAGGTTCTATGCACCACAGATCTGGAACAAATGTCCCCAAACCAACGTGATCTCACAGAAATATACGTGAAACCAGAAAAAGGTGCTATGTGGACGGAGGTCCTAAAGCCCAGAAATTGCGTTTTTCTGGCTTTTTTTGTTTTTTTTAGACGCGTATACATGTCAACGTCACAAGCAATGAAATCGAGCAGAAGGCGGGCTTTATGAGGTAGATGTGGTTGGAACGGACAGTGATATCAGCTACAGTTAATTACGATGAACTCTATCATTTCTTTCCCTCCTCCATATTCAACAGCAAGAGTTTGATGTCGGCATTGAATACATTTTTCCCCATTTTTTTACATTTGATCACCTGGCTGAATGGATCATCTTCAGATTAAAATATGTGATATGTTGATATTCTTTCATTCCTTTACATTAATCGGAATATCAACGGCTGCATGTAAACATAAATATTAGTGGAATATTCATTACATTATCCGTGTTAACAGCTTTTTGGGAATATTGTCTTTTTTGGAAAAAAAACGGAATATTTGCTGCTCACAGAACTTTTCCATTCACTTCCGTTCACATTGACATCTTTGCATGACTTTGTATCTATGAGCCTCGACATCCAGAGACCCTTCAGACAAACTGAACCGCTGCAGTACGTCACGGCTTCTATTAAAACGTTCCGTCGATAAAAAGTCAAACGTCTCACTGAAATCAAAACAACTGGAAACCAAAAATTCGACGTATAAAAAAAAAAAAACGATAATTATGTAATCAAACCGAAATGACGTCAATGGCTCCTTTAATAATAATAAAAACCAGAATACAGACAGTTAGACAAACATTAAATAATGACATCAGTCAAGAAAACATTACCGAGCTTTAACTGGACGCTGTGACCACAAACCACTGAAAACACAAAGTCAATGGGGATTCTTCAGGGAATGCAGCGTTAATACGATGACGGACAGACGGACAAACACAAACGGACAGACGAGTCGGGACGAACGGCAGAGGTTCACTTAGAAAACACACAAAGAAATGAGATTTTAAGATGTGAAAAAAAAGCAAAGCAGACATTTTCTGAATCCTCTGGAGTCTCCTCAACGTCCACACTAATTAAATATTTTGTCTCAAACTGTCCCTTTCTCTCCCCTCTCTGCTCTGTTTTTGGTTTCTGAACCGGGAGGTCAAGGGTTCAAGTCTTCCCTTCCCTCAACATGATTAGTCAGACACACGAGGGAACGTTTACTGCAATGTTACTCAATAGAGAGGTGAAGTCCTCAGCTATAGGACCTCATTTCAGGACACAATATGAACGGTAGTCAACGGCAAGAAAGTTTGAACTGTGCCATGAATCACACATTTGTTGTTTGTTGATTCAAAAGCCGGTTATTAAATAAACTTAATGTAAACAATCTTTTCCAAAACCAGGATCTGAGTATTCCTGATTCAAACTGAAACTTTATGAAAATGTTCCTCAATTCAGATACTTGTTTTATTTATTTATTTAAAATAATAATGTAATAACAGGAAAGAGAAGTAATTAAGTAACTATATTTAGGTTACAGGAAGAACATAGTCCGATTAATATTAAGATGTATATAAGTAAATGTTTGATTATATTCAATGGCAGAAAATGGGGGGGGGAAGCAATCAATACTTCCAGGACTTCAAAAGTCTAAAATCCAAATATATTTAATTCATAATGATATAAAACAAATCTTCACATCAGAGAAACTGGAACAGAAACTGTAGTTTTCTGTCAGTTGATTAACTAATGAATCAACTGATTGGTTGAGCACTAAACTAAACATTCCGTCATAGATGTGAAATCATTAAACATAATATATATATATATATACATATATATATATATATATATATATATATATATATATATATATGTGTGTATAGACATATTATTATTATTATTATAATGCTGTGCTGATGTCTCAGAGGCAGTAAATGATGAAGCTCCGTTAAAAGGATCATTCCTCCATGAATTTAAACGCTGAGCTCAGCGGATCAATGTGTCGAGCCGTAAAATACTGCAGCGGCAGAAAAAAAGAACAGAGTCCTCCTCCGTGAAGACGAAGAGCGTCTTAATTAAAGCTGGCCCTTCCTGGACACCATAGACAACGTGACACCGGCTGCCTGATTGGCTATAGGACAAACATCGCTTCCTGTTTTGGGGGGCGTCAATAAAGCCAGTTTAACACGTTTTTAATGGGATCGGCGCGTGAAGCCACTTCATCGACGCCGGCCCTAATGACCGGTTTCAGCCGATAACGTGCCGACGGTTAGAGCCCGGTGAGCCGAGGGGCCTCAACGGCTGGTTCCAGACCCCACAGAGGGTCGCAGCGGCGCTCTGCATGGGTCCAAAATAACAAAGTGGACATGGATGCTTGAATACTCAAACATAGAGAGAGCGATTCAAGTTCTTTTTCCTCTTTACTATTTTACTGCACATGCAGGAATATTTAAACCTCCACACGTTTATTTATTCAGGTTGTTCAGCCTCCTGAGAAGTATTTTTACACGCTGCACACAGATTTTTATTGTATTTCACAAAATGAAAATCTCATTGTTCTCGAGCTGAATGAAGGCGTGATCACGATCATTTTATAGGAGCACGACAAAACATTTAAATGGAAATTATTTAGTAAATTATTATTTAGTTAAATACAATCTGTAAAGAAAAGTCACTTTATCTCCAAAGCAGCAAAAAGAAAGAATGAAGGAGAAAGATATCTCCGAAATCTAGAACAGATTATAACTGACACATTTAATTATATCATTTTACTGTATTTTAGTTTTATTAAAAATATAGTTAGGAAAATTAATAATAAAGTCTAATATTGCAAAAAGAGTAAAGATTTTGCGAAAATTAGGACATTTTAGATTATGAAGTGAGAATTCAGTTGTAATATATAGAAATGGAAACGAGTTTGGAGGATCATTTTAAATCCGTCAGTTCTTTGAAACTGTGTTTGAAGTATCTCCTTGTGTAACAAAACCATAATATTTGTTAAGTTTTATATGAAAATCCACCTTTTCTCTTCCGGTAAAACCTCATATTATACATAAATGTATCCAATGAACTAATGTGGAAACACAACCATCACTTAAAAGTTTGTCCCGTGATGGTTTGATCGTTTACCGTACAGATGAGTCTCTGTACTGAAGGAAAACTGTAAAATCCTGCTGTCAGTGAACTCAACTCTTGCTCACAAATCCTTATATGAGAGCTCCGTGCTGCTGCTGGACTTGGTCTAAGATGTCTCGCATGTCCCGCCCCCCCTGACCTCTGACCTTCAGTAACTCCCAACCCCCCTCCTCCCCCTCCTCTCCCTCCTCACCCCCTCCCCCCCTGATGTCCAGCAGAGAGACTGATGTCCATTCAACCGGCGTCTGACTGACCTTTACAGCTCGGCCACAAGGGACTCATCCATCTCTCTGTCTCCCAGCATCCTTCACTCCCTCTGTCTGTCTCCCAGCATCCTTCACTCCCTCTGTCTGTCTCCCAGCATCCTTCACTCCTTCTCTCTGTCTCCCAGCATCCTTCACTCCCTCTGTCTGTCTCCCAGCATCCTTCACTCCTTCTCTCTGTCTCCCAGCATCCTTCACTCCCTCTCTCTGTCTCCCAGCATCCTTCACTCCTTCTCTCTGTCTCCCAGCATCCTTCACTCTCTCTCTCTCTCTCTCTGTCTCCCATCATCCTTCACTCCCTCTCTCTGTCTCCCAGCATGCTTCACTCCATCTCTCTGTCTCCCAGAATCCTTCACTCCATCTCTGTCTCCCAGCATCCTTCACTTCCTTTCTCTGTCTCCCAGCATCCTTCACTCCCTCTCTCTGTCTCCCAGCATTCTTCACTCCCTCCTTCTGTCTCCCAGCATCCCTCACTCCATCTCTCTGTCTCCCAGCATCCTTCACTCCATCTCTCTGTCTCCCAGCATCCTTCACTCCATCTCTCTGTCTCCCAGCATCCTTCACTCCATCTCTCTGTCTCCCAGCATCCTTCACTCCCTCCTTCTGTCTCCCAGCATCCTTCACTCTCTCTCTGTCTCCCAGCATCCTTCACTCCATCTCTCTGTCTCCCAGCATCCTTCATTCCCTCTCTCTGTCTCCCAGCATTCTTCACTCCCTCCTTCTGTCTCCCAGCATCCTTCACTCCATCTCTCTGTCTCCCAGAATCCGTCATTCCCTCTCTTTGTCTCCCAGCATCCTTCACTCCCTCTCTCTGTCTCCCAGCATCCTTCACTCCATCTCTCTGCCTCCCAGCATCCTTCACTCCATCACTCTGTCTCCCAGCATCCTTCACTCTCTCTCTGTCTCCCAGCATCCTTCACTCCATCTCTCTGTCTCCCAGCATCCTTCACTCCATCTCTCTGTCTCCCAGTATCCTTCACTCCATCTCTCTGTGTCCCAGCATCCTTCACTCCCTCTCTCTGTCTCCCAGCATCCTTCACTCCCTCTCTCTGTCTCCCAGCATCCTTCACTCCATTTCGCTGTCTCCCAGAATCCTTCACTCCATCTCTGTCTCCCAGCATCCTTCACTCCCTGTCTCTGTCTCCCAGAATCCTTCACTCCATCTCTCTGTCTCCCAGAATCCTTCACTCCCTCTCTCTGTCTCCCAGCATCCTTCAGTTCCTCTCTGTCTCCCAGAATCCTTCACTCCCTCTCTCTTTTCCTCATAATGAACCCAGCGAGACAGTTCAAACAGTAGACACTGACATAAACACTACGTTACCCATAACCCCACTCTTCAGCACACGGCCCCTCTTACCTCCCACAGGTGTCTGCTGTTCCTGACGGCTCCAGAGTGCAGTTTGTCCAGCAGCAGAGGGACTCCCTGAAACGGGCCGATCCAGGTTCCCTGAGGGATCCTCTGAGACGCACAGATCCCATAACCCAGACCAGGAACTGTACTGGTGCAGAGACACACCTGAGAACACGATGTACACAGAGTTCAAAAGAAACACTTTCAATCTATTCATAAAATATATTTTTCTATTCATACAATTTATTTATATTCAAATACTGTTTTTATTTCATGAAATATCTATATTTCTAATGCAATTAATTTAAATACACACAATGTCTCTCTCTCATCTCTCTCATCTCATCTTCGTCCGCTTTATCCGGGATCGGGTCGCGGGGGCAACAGCTCCAATGTATTCTATTCATACAATTTATTTATATTTATACAATTGATATATTTTATAAAATTAATTTCTATTCATACAATTTTATTTATATTTATACAATTTTATTTCTATTTATACAATTGATATATTTTATAAAATAAATGTTCTATTCATACAATTAATTATAATTCATACAATTTATTTCTATTCATACAATATCAATATATTCATACAATTTATTTGTATTTAAGCAATTATTTATATTTGCACAATCTATTTATATTCATACAATGTAATTCTCTTTGTACAATTTATTTATATACATACGTTTTATTTATATGCAATTTATAAAATGTATTGAATTTGATACAATTCATTATATTCATACAAATTGTTTATATTAATGAAAATTATTGAAATTGATATAACTTAATACCACTAATTCACCACTAATATTTAAAAAGCTGCAGAAATGTTGCTCATTTGTGTGATGAAAGCAGCCAACATAAAATATCAAACTAAATGGAGAAGAAGCTTTTTTTACTTAAATGTATCAAAGAAATGGATCCAAAAAGAGATCTTTTAGTGAACGTGAACTGGCTTTGAGCTGCACCATGAACACTTCCTTTCTTTGCTTAGAAGACAGAAGTGTATCTCTGATGACGTGACATTTCTAACATCTTCTTTGAAACATTGTGATGAAAAGAAGTCAGACAGACAGGAAGTCTTACCTCTCTGGGCAGGTCTCTGAGCCAATCAGGGACGTCCGGCAGCGTGACGGGCGCCGCCGTGCTGCTGGTGCCGACGAGTCGCCGCAGAGAGTGAAGAGGGCCGTGCATCGGACACTCGCCGTTCCTGTTGTCTGCACACATGTCGCAACCTGGAGGTACGAGTCACTGATTATTATATTTCATAACCAGCAGACAAACAACATCAAACTAGATTCATATCAAACAAACTACTCAAAAAACCTTTATATCAAAAATGTACATTTATTACTGAATTTTTCAAAGTAAAATGCTGTGTTTACGACCTGAATTCAGTCTATGACTTTAATCATTTTCATGATTTCATGTGTGTGATTTTTGTAAATATTGTGATTTTTTTTATTTTATTCCAGACCACTATTTATACATGTGTTTGTATTTATTATAAGTGTCAAACAAATTTGTCTTTTATGCAGAAATTCCTTTAATAAAAATAGAAATGAAAACAGGTTTGTCCTTGAAATTTACACATTCAAAAGACTCTGTATATATAAATCCACTTGTATAAACACGGAATGTATGAAACAGCAGCGTGATTATTGGTTATTGATTATTACACTGTTTATTGGAGCTCTTTGTACTTTAAAGAATATCCTGCAGCTGTCTGATCATCTGAACTGTTTTTTATAGGAGCCTTTAGTCAAAAAACTAGATTTGAATGATAGTTTAAATCTGTTAAAGACTAGTTTGTCCTCCAGTCGTATAAAATAACCTTCTGACAAAGTGACAAAGTGAAGAGGAAGAAGGCCGGATCGTGTTTGAAACTCTTCTGTCTGCGCTGTTGTTCCAGGTTAAATGTGGCGAGCAGCGGATTGCTGGGAATTAGCGAGTGTCAACATTTACTCAGAGATGCAGTCTGACAGTAATGGATGTTAATTGACTGCAGCAACATAATGAGAGATTATTATCTGGACACAAAACTCCCACAAAGCAGAGAGAACAGGAAGTTAATGTTGTTGCTTTTTCTGCTTTTCCCAAAATTAAATATCCGCAGTTTGAGAGAGCGACGGCTTCTTTTACACCGTGATTGATGGAAGTAAATTAAACCATATTACTGTCATTTATAAAGCACAGAATGTAACGCAAGTTCACGGTCGAGTAAATGGGAAACATTTTACAGGACAGGTCTTCAGTAATGGGAACATTGTGTTTAATGGTGCTCTGGTATGTATGAACCTCACAGCTGTGTGAAGAACAGAAAATGTTGATGGGAAGAAAAGTCCTTTTTATGGCTCGACTGAAACTAAGAGGAAACTAAGCTTTAGTTACACTAAGGTAAATTGTTGTGCAGCTGTTGCCGGAAATAGTGCAAATAAAACAAAATATAAACAATAAAGATTATTAAGTGCAAAAACCTCAACAAAAATAAATGTACAGAATGCCAGCAATGTAAACAGTTACGGGTAAATAAACTGGCAAATGGTAAGTTTTATATTCATGTATCTTTTTCTGCAAACCATGGATATGTTGAATGACGTTTATGGACCAACAACGTAACAACGCAATGTAACAATGTAACATAACAATGTAACATAACAATCTAACAATGCAATGTAACAATGTAACATAACAACGTAACATAATAACATAACGTAACAATATAATGCAACATAACAACATAACTTAACAATGTAACAATGTAGCACAACAATGCAACAGCGTAACAACGTAACGTAACAACGTAACATAACAACGTAACGTAACAACGTAACATAACGTAACAACGTAACATAACGTAACAACGTAAAATGACAACGTAACATAACAACATAACATAACAACATAACATAACAACGTAACGTAACAACGTAACCCAACAACTTAACGTGACAACTTAACCTAACAACTTAACGTTAGCAACTTAACTTAACAATGTAACAAGGAGCAATGTAACAATGTAGCGCAACAATGCAACAATGTAACAGTGCAACGTAACAACGTAACGTAACAACGTAACATGACAGCTTAACATAACAACGTAACATAACAACGTAACGTAACAACGTAACGTAACAACGTAACGTAACAACGTAACCTAACAACTTAATGTGACAACTTAACCTGACAACTTAACCTAACAACTTAACCTAACAACTTAACGTGACAACTTAACTTAACAATGTAACAACTTAACAACTGTAACTAGCATTAATAAAGAGCAACTGCCCTTAGTGGACTTTCTTCCATAACACTACTTCACAAGTGGTCTCCTGGGTGAAAGTCCTGTGTTTGTTTGACCTGACCTTAGTGGAGTTTTCTTGCTTGTTAAATTCCTTATGAAATCAGGTCACTTTCAATAACAGCCACATGTCCTTCATCAGCAGGAGAATGACATGAGATGTGACTTAAAGCTCTGGAAAAATTTCCAAAAAGGGACTTTGTGCTAAGAATGATTGAGTCAGTAATAACGTGGAGTTTCCTTGATTTGACACTAAAACAGAAAAAGTGAAGTTACAACTTTTATATTTAAAGATCCAAAAGGTGTTTGAAACCTCAAGCACATGCATCTCTTCTCTCTGAGCTCCATCATCTCACACGGAGAATAAAGAGAACAGAACGGTGTCGGCTGTAGATGAGCTGTGACCGTCCGTCCACAGCGACACACTCGGATTATTTTCACAGCTTCATTAGAAAGTTCAGAGCGCAGAGAGACGACGAGGAGACGACGATGAAGACGAGTTCAGACTCAAACCGTCGACGTCTGCTGACGAGTTTCACTCTGAGCTTTTTACAAGAGCACTGGAGCTCTGATTCACTTAATACTGCAGCTGATACAAACTGATACCAATACTGAGACAGACTTTTGTTGTTTTACTTATTTTTTGATTAAATACTTTCTTATTTAAAACAACATTTTTATTAATTTTCGTTTGTTTAATTTATGCAAAGTTATTGTACATTAAACAGGTTAGAACTTGTGTCTCTTTTGTAAATAAAAAGTTTTTTGTTGAAAATGTTGTACTGTATACTGAAAATACTGTGAAACAAACTCAAGGAAAAGAATCATAATTTTAGTACTAATTTTAGAATCAGTAATTTTAGGTGTACTACTACTATTAAATTATATTTGCCACACATGATCTATTTTTTTGAAAAATATATGTGCAATGAAAGAGGCATTATATTCTGACAGACGTTTAGCTTTGTAAAATATATTTTGTATACATTTATCTAAACTTCTAAATTCAAGAATAATAGTAATTTATAGTAATATTAATTAAAGAAAAATGACAATGTATTTATATGTATTTCAAAATATATATACTGGTTTCTTTATATGCAGTATGTTTATACAGTATTTGTTCTACTGCTAGTACTACTCCCAATATGTATTATTACTATACTACTAGTAGAACTTTTACTAAATGTCTGATAATGACTCAAAAATAAAATATTCTGAAATGGATTTCTGTTTGTAAAAATAATTATCGACACAAGGTTCACTTTCAAGACATGTTCCGGAGCTTTCAGTCGCATCGTGTGGCCTTCATGTGACTAAAATAACAACGTGATGTACAATATCTGTAAATTTAACACATGTATAATGTAATTTTTGTAACGTAAATATTGTTTTTACCACTAACATCCACTTCTCCACCAGCAGAAGAGCAACACGCCGCTCCTCTCTGACTCGTGGCTGTAAACGTCTTTTCTGCAGTGAACCTTCGTCCTCTTCCTCTCCCTCAGACTGATGAACTGGCTGTGAACTTGTTATGGCGTTCTCTCCTCGCCGCCCATCATTCAAACTCAGTATTCTGTTACATCCATCGCCAGTGTTTAGACAGCTCCGCTCCGCCTCTGATGTCGAAGCGCCGGACGCCGTTGACACTGAAAACGTCTTGTGAGACGATTCGTACTAGTTTGTCTCCACGAAATGTGGATTTCTTTATTTCTTTTTCCCAAACATTTTATCTATTAAAACATCTACTTTAACTAATTTGCCTCGATGATATGAACGTAATCCTGAGTGATTGACAGTCAGAGTGAGATGCAGGTTCCTGACCGGTCGCCATCACAAACAGCGAGAAGGTCTCGGCTCCGTAACAAACTCCTGGACTTCTCCCCAACAGAACCATCTCACTTCATGAAGACTATTGATGTTGATGACTGCGTTTGTTTCCAACGCAGCTGTGAGTCCAGATGAGGACGGACCACACAGCGAGGCTTCGCTCCTCCTCTGTAAACTCAACCAAAAAGAAAAACCCTCTGCAACGCAGAGCTCTTTTAGCTCCTGGTTTTGGTTTTATGTCATATTTCACTGTACACTCTCAGCTCAGCAGCAAACAGCAGACAGACAGTTAGAGACTAACTGGTGAACATGGTGGAGCCTTTAGCAGCTACATAGGAGCTGGTGGAGACCAAAAACGGAACTAAAAGATGGTTTATACGGTGATAGTAATTATGTATTACGTTGTTTTGGAGCAGTTCTGCCCTCTATTAGAGAACACATCACAGAATGTAACTTTATGAATTGTGATGTTTTCATGAGCACTTCCAAAGCATCCCAAGAAAGTTGCCTCTTTATCTATTTGTTTTGCATCTTTTGTAGTTGTTTTCTGTCTCTTTGTGGTCTTTTTGCATCTCTTTGTAGTAATTTTTTGTTTCTTTATCTTAAATTTTTGTCTCTTTGTTGATGTTTGGTGACTCTTTGAGGTTGTTTTGCTCCTTTTCAATCATTGTGAGTCTCTTTACGTCAATGTTTTGCATCTCTTTGTAGTTATTTGTTCTCTTTGTAGATGTTTTGTGTCTCTTTATAGTTGTTTTGCATGTCTTTGTAGTTATTTTTTCTCTTTGTAGTTGTCTTTGTGTCCTTTTGTAGTTGTTTTGCATGTCTTTGTAGATGTTTTGTGTCTCTTTGTGGTCTTTTTGAGTGTCTTCCTGGTTGGTGTTTTTAATTGAGTGACATTTGGCAGGTGAAGGGCCCCCTTAATATTCCACCCATGAGCTTGGTTAGCTTCCATTAGTTCGGATTTAAAAGGTTCTGTGAATGCTGTACGTTGGGACACAATGATAAATCTGTGAGATGATATATATACGGGACAGATATTTAGCTGCACTGTTCATACGGTTGTAGATATCCCTTTAATATTTCTGTTTGTATGATTCTTTAGGACAGCAGAACACATCAAATGGGTTCATTGTCCCACAGTAAACAATAAAACATGTTTAAGAGACAGCTTAAACAAGTGTGTGTGTGTGTGTGTGTGTGTGTGTGTGTGTGTGTTTAACAACTTCACTAAATCACAATAAAACCGCCCGCTGACATTCAGTCCAGACGTCATTTGTCAGAATTGATTTGTGTTTTTTGTCAAACGTTTTATTTCTCCAACAGAAATAAATACGATTTAAATCCATTGAAATATAAAACTTCAAGATCTGTATTTTATTCTCCATTTCTACTATAAGTGACAGTAGAGCAGATCAGAAAATTAAATATACAAATTTAAATATTTAATATTTAATATTTTTGTAGCTTCAACTTTCTCTTAAAGTTGTAATTAAAGATATTCTGTTATTTTTTTTAATAAATAACGACATGGATTCACTTTTATACTTGTTATAAACCTGCCGCTACTAAATATTATGATGACATTATTTTCTCCAAAACATCAAGTAAGTTTGTATGAGTGTGATTATTGCTCACGTGTTCGATATGTATCTGTATTTTGAATAATGGTTTAAAATATCGATGTCAAAATGTCAGAATTGATCATTTAAAAATCAATCTGCGATCTCAAATGCTATCGCTCCCTTATTGATTGACAGCTCTTTAAATGCACGGGTAAAAACGAGACAATAACTAAATTATCATTGAGTTCAGGAGGAGAAGCCAAATTTAGACCCAAACTCAGCGTTCACTCAGCGTTCACACAACAGTGAGCTGGACCAGTCGTACGGTGTCTCCTGGGTCTCTGGGGACTTTTTTTGTCAAGTCTGAAAAACTAAATAGCGACGACATGACATCACTATGACGTCATCGGGGTAGCGTCAGCTCCGAGTCGGAGACGACGCGTTTCGGACAAACCGGAGGTGTGGAGAGCATCCCGTTGCATTATGGGAAACGTTTGACTCTGGACGCTTTGAGTTCTTTATCGCTCTTCTTCAAATGAAAACGTCATGGAAGAGCAACATGAAGTCACCTTTAAAAACACCATGTGATGTTTGATGTTTGATGTGACTTTACTGAGTTTAATGTATTTAAATAATCAACACCTTAAACGAGAAAGGACAGAAATATGTGACAATGTTACAGAAACTACAACAATAATCTATAATAAACACAAATAATGTGACGAATATTCATCACAAAAACGTTTGAAAACACCTTTTATGTTTTATTATTGTTGTAATAATTATTAATATTATTATAATTATCATTGTTATTATTATTATTGGTGTAATTAATAATTGAGGTCAGACGGTGACACATGAGGGAGTGTGTGTGTGTGTGTGTGTGTGTGTGTGTGTGTGTGTGACTGCTTTATCTACACTAACACGCACGCGCACACACGCACACACCCCAGAGACCTCAATACAGCCGTGTTGGGATGATAAATGGCGGGCCGGTGGCCGGAGGATCGATCCCCCCCCCCCCCCCCCCCCCCCTCCCTCTCCCTCTCTCTCTCTCTCTCTCTCTCTCTCTCCCTCTCTGTCTCCCCCCCCCCTCTCTCTCTCTCAAACACAAAACTATATACGGCAATTAATTCCTGCTTGTCCCTCCATCCCTCATCGGCCCTGCCGGCGCGTATCGACGCAGATTACTGCTGATGGTCCGTTTTATCACCGCGGAATATACACACAGACGCGCGAGCGCACGCGCACACACGCGAACACACAACACGCACACACGTGATATAATCTCACTGTTTAGGATCGCTGCCTGAAACCAAAAGCAGCGACAGTCTCTTCAGATACGCAGCGAGGTTATTACAGTAACACGCTGTTATTATGGAGAGACGAGAACGGAATTAGATGATATAAAGAAGCGGTTTAAAACTATAGAAATATGACTTATATATTATATGAAAACAATACAGCAATAAGATGATTTACTGTTATAATAGAGACACAATCCACCTTAAAGTCATGATAATATGGAGATATTAAAGGACTCATTATGTATTTATGTATTTAAAAATACCACGAAAGTCTAACTGCAACACACAGCACTACCTCGTGAATATTATAATTAATATACTAATATTAAAACAATCCATAAAGAACCGTGACAGAAATAAAAGAATCTATTAAAACAGGAGTTTTAAGACAATAAGAGTCCAGTAATGACTGTTGAGCCGGCACGCGCACATAATGAGTAACAAAAAAAAAGTAGAACAAGAGGTTAATGTTGATGTTTAAATACTAGTTATTATTGAATTACAATGATACTCTCGAGAAATACACGTAATGTGTTATTATAAGACAACGATGCAGTAAATCAAACATCATCAGGTACACACAAGTTCAAATGAACCAAATGTCCTCCTCAAACTAACAGACACGAGACTTCACGCTGGTCTCCACGTGCGCGGCGGGAAGCGGAGGGGCTCAAACCGGAGAGAGTTTGGAGAACATCGGACCCGCTGAGCGTCGTGTTCATGTGAGTAACGGCCCACGGGTTCCACACGAGACAGCGGGGCGCGCACGCCCAGTGTGTGTGTGTGTGTGTGTGTGTGTGTGTGTGTGTGTGTGTGTGTGTGTGTGTGTGTGTGGACAGATATTGACAGAGCGCCGTCATGCGTAAAAGACTGGGCCTCATAAAGGAGTTCTGTGAATTCATGCGGAATAAAAATGTGTTTTAAATATTTTTACTGCGGAGTTAAAAAACAAACAAACAGAAGTCGAAACATTTAGAATAAAACATTTAAAAACCTCCGAGGAGCCGTTTGATTTAAAGAAACACTCGATGTCTTTGATCGGAGATAAAGTGAGAGCAATCATCAGCGCGCGACCACGAAAAAGAAGAAGAAACACAGTCAAATGAGAGCGCGTGAAGGCAGACAGGTGAAAAACCCAACTGCTTCATTTACATAAAATCTGAATGAAGTCTGGTTCATATGAACTGGTCTACTGTGAGGGTCTGAGCCCCGGACGGGCTGCTGACCCCTCACCTCTGACCCTCCTCCTCCTCCTCCTCCTCCTCCTCCTCCTCCTCAACACTGCAGCTGTCAAACCAACTGTAACATCTCTCACACACTCACACACACACACACACACACACACACACACACACACACACACACACACACACACATAAGGCCACGTTTTAACGATTAATAACATCTCATATTTAGCTATTTTTTATATTTTAAACTGGAAAATAATTTACTAAAATGATCTTTCATTTATTTCTCACCTTCTTAATTCAACATCCTGATTTTAAGTGAATGTTTAGCTGCACTTAAGGCCTGACGCTCATGTTGTGAGGCTTTGATTGGATACATATTGTAGAGATATTATAAAAACTATCATTAATGCTTGACGAAGTACAAAACAAATATTTAGAAAAATTTAGAAATGCAAAACCATAAATAATATATAAAGAAATTATGAATTACCAGCCAATAACAGCAGGAATATTACACAAATATTACAGAAAGTATTCAGAATTTGATGATCATATTTCCTGAATAATTAAAAGAGATTAATTATATTTAAATAAAGCATAATAAAGTGTGTTCAGTGTCTCACACACACACGGTTCTTTAAGATGTATTATAGAAATATGAAGCAATAATTATTAAAGTTTCTACAAACTCTGTACTGAGTATCAGACAAAAACAAAAGTCACTGAAGCCAAAAAACAGATGACTACTAACAGTTATTATTTAAATATTATAGAAATACAGTCCTCAACTTTATTATAATGTACAGATAATTATACACATTTAAAAGTCACTCAAAGGCCGTTTGGGAATTTTATACGAACATCAGAATATTATAGCGTCAACACACTAGTGAACTACAGTGACCCGAGGTGTGTGTGTGTGTGTGTGTGTGTGTGTGTGTGTGTGTGTGTGTGTGTGTGTGTGTGTGTGTGTACGTACGGTTGTTGAGCTCTCCCGTCTGGTTGCTCAGAGGGATGATCTCCATCCTCTGCTGTCCGTACAGGTAGTAGTCCAGCTCCTCCGACGTCAGCTTGAACCTGGTCGGTTTGCCGCCTTCCTCTCCTCCTCCTCCTCCTCCTCCTCCTCCTCCTCCTCCTCCGCTCTTCACGCTGGACGACACCACGCCGACCCCGCCGCAGCTCTGCTCTTTGGCCTGATGGAGAAGCCCCGCTGCCGGGTGGAGACCCTGCTGGTTGTCCGGGGGTGCGATCACCATAAGATCTCCTCCTGGTCCTGGTCCTCCTCCTCCTCCTCTTTCTCCTCCAGGCCCGGCACACATGGGGGCCAACGCCTGCCCGAAGAGAGCGATCTGCTGGGGGACGGGCAGCTGGGAGAGCCCTGCCGAGGTGGAGATGGACATGGAGGAGGAGGACGGGGTGAGAGCTGCTGCAGCTGAGGAGGAAGAAGCCGAGGAGGACGTGGAAGAAGAGGAAGAGGAGGTGCAGTGCGTGGAGGCCAGGAGGTGGCTGTGCAGGCGCGACGGGCGCAGGCCGTCCATGGGGATGGAGAGGCGGTCGGGTGGAGGCGGCGGCGCCAGAGGAGCCTTCAGCTGCGCCTGAGGGAAGAGCTGCTGCCAGTGCTGCAGGTAGGACGGGTCCACCTTCAGGAAGGCCGAGCCGCTCGGGTCGCCCGGCTTCAGCATGGCTGCCCGCCGGCTGCTGTGGGGGGGCAGAGAGGATGAGGAGGATGAGGTGTCAATCATCAGCATCAGAGGTCAGGGTCATGAACGCAACACAGAGCGCGTTACACCCAAACTCAACTGTGTCAAATCCACCGCAAACAGATTAGAAACATGAAGACGTGTTGTTTTAACAGAAAAACACTGTAAATCACTCCTCTGCTCATTTAACTGACTGGGACTGAAAACAACTCAACATGAATGAAAAGTGTGTCGGCTTTACATTTACTCTCATAAACTGAAGCCGATCACAGAGTTCAGTGATCGGCCGTCACTCACATCAAACTCTTAGTTTTGTGTGTTCTCGCTGAGCCGAATCTCACCTGATTTACAGGTTTTTACCGTCGGCTCACACTTGACTCTTTGACTCAGTAAAAAAAAAGGCAAACCTTCAGCCTGTTTGTAGTTGGTGTTCGATGTGAAAACATGAAAACACACGAGAGGCTGGTGTTTAACCTCGTCCTTCACTTTACGCCTGATCACGTTTCTACTTTTAATTTATTTGGTGGATCAATAAAAAAAAATATCTGAATACATGAGAGTGAGAGATATGAACAAAATGTCAACAATCAGTCTAAGGTGTAAAGTGGAGCAAATTGAATCTACAGCAAAGCTTCATCCAGTGTTTAAATCCTCTATTTTATTACACATTTAACTGTATTTAAGACAAGCTGTCCATCATGTCAACCACCGACAATTTACATTACAGCTTAAAACAAAAAGGTAAAATTTAAATTTTACACCTTTTATCTTCAGTAAATGAACATTAACAGATGAACTGATGTTATTCTACTGAAGCTGAAGATGAACAATCATGTGTTTGGAGGTTATAAACATGTATTTGAGTTTAAGATGTTTCTGTTCACTTGTAATAATGAATAAATAAATCCACATTGTTCTTTAGAAGCTGTAAAAATGTGGCATATTTTAAAAATATGTTAGGCATCAGAAATCTAAAAGCTCCCTTTCAGCCTCATCGTCATAGTAAAAGTATGTTTATTCTAGTTCTCCTCCTCGTGCTGCATAAAGAACGAGCGAAGCAAGTCTCTTCCTGCGAATACAAACGTGGTTAGACTCCATTTGTGAGACTTAAAGTGTGCCTAAACTCTACAGCCAATAAAACACTCAGTGTAAACTGACTTGAGTCTGGTTCGACCCTCCGCTTCAGCTCCGCTCCGCTGTCTCGGTCTCGGATGGTTGTTTCAGCGCGGATTTTACGCACACGCCAAGCGCAAAAACAATACAGCCGCACCAAATAAAAAAGCGCACACTCGCAGGCACTTCGGTTTACTTTAAACCAGTAAAAAGTTTCATGAGGATAAATGTAAAAAAAAAAAGGTCCGGTTAAGTCCAAGTCAGATCGGCGGTCCGGCGTCCTGTCTGTGTCCGGACAGAGGCAGCGGTGGAGCGGGTAGAGCGGCGGCGGCGCTCCGCTGGGTTTCCACCCCGGAGTTTCCCGGGATGTTGTGTGTTTTCTTTTCTTTCTCTTTTTTTTTGTTGTAAAATGTGAAAGTTGCTGCAGCGCAGAGGAGGCGTACTGCTGTCAGAGTGCGTGCGGCTCCTGGGCGCCGATTTCCGGGCAGCGGTGGAAGGTTTGTCCCTCCTCCGGGCTGCGGTGAACCATCGAGGGGAGCCGGGACAGTTCGCTGCGTCCTGCGCGTCTCCGGAGCCAAAACTACCGGAGCGGCTGCTGCGCGAGCCTCTCTCTCTCTCTCTCCCTCCCTCCGTCCCTCCGTCCCCCCTCTCTCCCTCTCTTGCCCCCTCCCCTCTCTCTCCCCTCTAATTCACACGTATTATTTCTCTCCCACTTTCTTTTCTTTTTCCTCCATCCTCATCTTCAAACTCTCCTTTTTTTCCTGTTTCTCTTTTTCTCTCCATCTCTTTCTTCTTTACTGCTTCTTCTTTCAATTCAATTGAAATGATCTTTATTGACACCAAGTAGAAAATAGACAACATCACCCTCTCAGTGAGATATACAGGTTGACTGTAGAGTGTAATTAACTGTTTATTTCATCTCTTGAAATACATGTTTACTGTAAAATCACAGTTCAACGCCGTAATACGACAGCAACATATACTGCTGTAACAGTCATTTGAAGCCATAAATGACAGTAAAGTCACAGTATACAGCCGTCACTTCACTGTAACTTACTGTTAAACAAATTTAAGTTTTGCGACTAGAAAACCCATAATTTACTGTAGATTTACAGTCGAATATTTTACAGTGTTAGTTTTTAGGAAAAGATCACGGCTTGGGTTGAAATAGGATCCATTTGTTATGTGACTGTACTCACGTACGTAACTTAAAGTTACAGTTTACTTCTGGTTTTGTCACGGGACATGAACAGTGGTCTCCTGGGTGAAAGCCCCATCATCCATCCATCCCTTCCTCCTCTTCCTCCTCCTCCTTCGTCACTCTTTACACTTCGTCAACCTCACTTCCTCCTCCGGCTCCGTCATACCGACTACAGGTCTCTGCCCAACAGTGTTGAACCCCTCTAGTGAAAAAGATTTCCAATACATGATACTTATAAATCTGCGATGTCGGGCGGAAAACCTCGCATCTCCATATTTCGTCTTTTTATTATTTTTTTTCATAAATCAAAGTCTTTGGGTTTTACAAGTATTTAACCGACGAAAAGTATTGAAAACAAACTTCTCGTAACTCCATCGGATCCTCGAACCGTTGGCAAAACCTCATATCTCAACATGTACGGGTCAAAAACCTCGTTGGTCCATTTGAGAGTGATTTTGGTCAAACATAATCATAAATACGTAGTTAGGTTTAGTTTGATACGTCCTTGTTCATGATGGCACATTGTTTTTCGTAGGTACACACTCTGGATGAGACCAGCCTTAAAAGTGTAATGTGATGAAATGTACAAGTATCTGAGCATATATATATATAAATATATAAAGATGCAATACAAACGTACGAGAGGTTTCGTCTCACGAAGCTCATTCATCTCCTGAACAACTGTCAGATTATCATTACAACATTCATCATTATTATTATTATTATTATTATCACCGCTCTCGTAGGTGGCCGTCCTGCTGTCAGATCACCTCAGCGGCTCTATCAACCCACAATCCAGTGTGTGTGTGTGTGTGTGTGTGTGTGTGTGTGTGTGTGTGTGTGTGTGTGTGTGTGTGTGTGTGTGTGTGTGTGTGTGTAGATAAGACAGATTACAGCCGAGCTCATTGTGTTTCTGGGTCTGACTCGTTATCCAGGACCCCAAGCTTTCCCACCCGTCTGCTGCTCCCACACACACACACACACACACACACACACACACACACACACACACACTATAAGGATACAGTATGTGTGTGTGTGTACATCAGTCATTGTGAGCTGCTGTGGATAAAAACATCAGCTAAATGCCTGAAAACGTAAATGTGTGTGTGTGTGTGTGTGTGTGTGTGTGTGTGTGTGTGCGTGCGTGTGTGTGTGTGAGTGTGTGTTGTTATGAATGGCGTCGCCCTGACAGCCTCATTCGTCTTCCTCGGACCTCTGCTGGATTGATAACGAACAAAAACACAAACATAAGCGTCTGAAAATGAACTCTTGTCGGCTTAGAGCGACTTTTTCAGCGCAGAGGAATGTGGAGCGACAACAGGCCGTCTGATTGGCTGAGGCACGAGTCCAGGGTCGACGGTAGCCAATGGGGGGTTGTCAGGGGTTGGGGGTTCAAATCCAGGCTCCTCCTGGAAGATAATCTTTTCTTTTTTTTATGTGTCTTTCTTTATTTGTATTCATTTATTTAACTTTATTTTTAATTTAATTTACGTTGTTTTTATAATATTATGTATATTGTTAAAAATGTAAAAATATAAAATTTAATAAAAAATACTGTAAATTAGCTTTAAGGTTTTATAATGGGACATTTATTTTAAGCGTCAAAAACTTTCCTTTTCTTGATTCTTATTAAACATTGTGGACAAAACAGATTCTGATTTGCGCAATAAAGGACGTTAAAAAAAGTATTTACGTCTTTTTTTGTGTAATTTTTATGATATTCTTTCTGAGGATTCAGCTGTTAGTCGTCACAGTAACTCATCGTAAATCACTTCACACGAGATTTAAAGGAATATTTCTGTATTTCCATATTCATGTGTGGTAGGACAGTAAAACTCGTTGATTATGTAAATGAACTACTAATAAATACTTCTGTTTTCCAGCTGTTGAGAACAATAACAATAATTTCCCTACAAGCACTAAGAAGAACATTTAATTTTAAATGTTAAAAACATCAAATAAAGATGAGACACTTTGATTAAACTGGTAATTAAAATGATAATAAAAGACATTTATGGACATTTAAACAAGCAGGAGAAAAGCTTTATGTTCGTAAGTGACTAAAACATTTATTAATTAATCTTTGTTTCTTATTATTTAGGGGCTGTTTAACTGTAACGCTCATAAATCTGGTAAATATTGATTTGACAACTTTTACATTTGAGCTTTTTATTCGGTTTTCTCTAACCGTATAGGCCTACTTCTTCTTAAAGCACATAAACTATTATTTTTCCACTTCATCATCATCATCATCAGTAGTCTATAATTACAGTTATTCTCCGTATTGTGGAGGTTGGAGACAGAAAGATAAAAACAGGGTAAAAGGCGAGCGGAGAGAGAATTAGGTGTTTTCATCCATTGATTAATGGCTTTCTAAAGCAAAGCGCATCGGAGGAGCGGCACGATCAATAAATTAACTGCCCAAATTCATCATTTTCTACAACAAAAGCTAATTATTTCGACGGCTGCAGGAAAAGAAAACACACACACACCATATTAACAAGGGTTCATTTAGCAGAGCGCTGTTTAATCTGAGATTACACTCCTTCACATGAGACACGTGAGCTCTAAAGTATCCTCATTTGGTTTTTCTTCTGCAGAATAAATATAATATGTAGGTTCCTGAAATAAATGATCATAGTAAAGCACTTGCATGTTAGTTGGTGCATCGAAAATTCTGATAATTCACAATTTATTTCTGATCCTGTTGTGGTCGTCCTGTTGTCTTTACTGTATATAATACTACTATGACAGTAGTTTTATATTGAATTCATTCAAAGTATTCTTTAGTATTTATCAGGATGAAGCCGCTTGAGATGTACCGTCTTTGTTTACATCAAGAGAAGTGAAAGATGAAATAGAAAACAGAAGTACAATTATCAATACAGCAACGTAGAGACAAAAGAAATATAAAACCCCTCAAACATTAATCAATGAAAACATGATTGTTGAAGGCTAAATATTCTCTGTATGAATTAAAATGCATTCAGAGCATATTAACGGACGTAACCGGACAAATTCATGTATGTGCAAAAATGTACATTTAAAGTTAAAAGATAAAAAAGTAAATATCAGTCAATAATAAAATGAACGATATAGAGTCATCACTGAAAAAAGTTAAACATACAAACAACTTTTTAACTATTTTAAAGTTGCTTTGTTTGAATTTTTAGCAACGTTAGCGGCTATAAGAATGCTAACGTTAAGTTTAAAGTGAAATATTCCCAAAAACTGTCGTCTGGATTCCTTTAAACTCCGGTTCATGCTTTATGTTCCCCTCAGGATGAACTGTAATAACTTTGGGGTAATGTGTCCAAAGCTAAAGACATTCAGCCTCAGCTGGACTTCAGGGTTGTCTGCAGCCTCGAGTTCAGCAATTTTGACTTCGCCATCTTGGATTACGATCATCGCCATGTTGTTTTATTTGCAACCAGTGAACAGGAAGTGATCATATCTGGACTGAGCAGGAATGACGTAGAGACGCAGTATATGTACGTCTCTGGTAGAGACCTGTCAATCAGCGTGTAGCCCCGCCCCCTAAATCATCCCCTCTTTATGGTCTGTTTGACTCTAAATGGAGCATAATGTACTCAATGAACATCATGCTGTATTGAAGAAGACTGTAAACTAGAGATTGAGACCATAAACTCATGTTTACAATGTTTACTGAGGGAATAAATCAAGAGAGAAGTAGAGTCATTTTAGACTAGACTTCTATACAACCAGAGGAGTCGCCCCCTGGTGGACACTAGAGAGAATGCAGCTTTAACACGTGAAGCTTTGACTTCACTTTTCAGACCTGAAGGTTGCCGCCTGGTTTGTCAGCAGGATTACGTAAAAAAATACTGGCCCAATTTCAACACAGTCTGACGAACTCACGTTGCTGAGTCTCATGGATGCGTTTAACTAAATCAACAAACAACAGTTAAGTTTAGGCAACTAAACCAACACTGTAAAACCACAACGCGCCATTGGACAACGGTCCTCTGGTTGGTGTGAAGTACGTCTCTTGCTCTGATTGCTGCTTTGTCTCGTGGATGTGTTTAACTTGTGTGTCCACCATGAAGACGGATCCTATTTGACTTTCCTTTGGCGTTACTTTCATCCTGACCGACACGACAAGAAGCTGACGACTTGTGTCCATGAAGACAAAACCAATAGATCTCATTTGGTGACTATTTCACCACCTGCTGTGATACTCAGCTGTCAATCGTCATGGACCTTGGTGGAAGGGTGCAGCACGGACTGAGGAAGAACCCATTAGGATTTGGAGCGGATCTGACTCTGGAATCGGACACACGCACTATTTTACACTCCGCCGTCATGAACAAGTGGTCTTCTACCATCACGGTGATCTCTTTAGCCGTTTGTTTGTTTACGTCAGTGAACGACAACAGGCCGATGAAACCAATACTAAAAAGCTCAAGAAAACACTCGTGAATGCTTATCTTAAAACCACATATATAAATATATTATATTGAATATACATGATATACATACTAGTGGTGAAAATCCACTAACGGAGCCTTTAAGGGACAATTTTAAAGTGTTCATTTCCACTAAATGAGGCCGCGTTGCTTCAAATCCATGAGGGTTCGTTAGCACACAAACTGATGGTAATTCAATTAAAACGTCTGCATGTCCCCTGTTCTCACACACACACACACACACACACACACACACACAGTAACCTTGCTGTGAGAGCCTCTTGTGTGTGTGTGTGTGTGTGTGTGTGTGTGTGTGTGTGTATATATATATATATATATATATATATATAAATAATAAATATATATAAATATAGAGGTTTAAAGCGGTGTCACTTTCATTTACATAGGAGCATGTTGTTAACGTCTCGCTTTGACATTCAATTAAAACGTTTACATTTCTGCTTAATTAATTCGGCGGATGGCGGGAAGAAAAGACGAATGGACGGCCGCTTTGACAGGAGGCCGATAACCGTGTGTGTGTGTGTGTGTGTGTGTGTGTGTGTGTGTGTGTGTGTTAAGGTCACGGCAGGCTGACTATTATAATTCATCTCTGCAGACGTGTATTCAGGAGGGACTTCTGTTCTCTTTTCTGAGCTCCGTTTGCTGCTGCTGAAGCCGAGTGGAGCTTCAAAGTGGTTCAAAGCTGGAACACTTTGTGTTTATGGTTTTAAACTCACCGCTGCAGCTCCGTATCGATCGCTGCATGCTGGGAAATGCAATTGTTTTGTCGATCAGGAAGAGAAAAAAAATGTAAATCCACGGAGCTGCAGGATTTAGTTATTTATTTATATCCTATATTAGATATAAGTTACTTAATGCATTTATTAATTTATATGTGCATGCTGCGATTATGGGCACTGAAGTATTTTTTACTTTATTTGTATTTTTATTATTTTTTTTATTGGGTTTTATTTTCCATCTTATGTTGTACAAACTATGTTTAATATTTTCTAAAAAATGTTATCTTACTTTCTCTCTTATGTTCATTTATTTGGAAGCATTTTGTGCTGCATTTCTTGTATGAAAGGTGCTAAACAAAAAAAGATCATTATTATTAATTAAATATATAACCTTTCTACTTTAACATTTTAAAATACTCTCCCAGTGTATGACAGTATTTAAACCTTAATGTTGGGGAACACAGTTCAATGATAACTCTTCATAATTGATGTAATTTCATAATAAATGTAATAATAAAGGTTTGTGGTGGTAGAGAAATAGAGACAATGTTGTGAGACAGTTATTGAGAGGTTTGTGTAAGTTGTGTTGAATCGCTTTATGAATGTAAAATAATGTAAATGATCGGAGAGTTGTGGAGGCCTCCGACTCTGCTGCTAAGAGACAAAACTAAACACAGAAACAATATATATATTAGAATGATTTCATTTGTAATAATAATATTAAATGATCTGTTTATCTAAAGGAGAGAAAACGCTCCGCACAAAGCTGCAGATTTACACGTGACGTTAAAATAGAGACGATGCGTCCGTCTGTGTTTAGAGGTGATGTGTTCCTCCGGCAGACAGGGGGCGCTGCTGTGGATGCAGCTGCAAAACTGCACATTTAAAATTGTTAAAACCACAGACTGTATATAAGAAGTGGACGTAGTCATCGTGACGTCACCCATTGGTTTGTGGACTGATGCGATTTGGCCGTCGCCATCTTGGATTACGACCGTCGCCATCTTGTTTTTTTTGCCACCGGTGAACAGGAAGTGACCATATTTGGACTGAGGAGGAGTGACATAGAGACGCCGTATATACGTCTCTGGTGACCTGTCAATCAGCGTGTAGCCCCGCCCCTAAATCATCCCCTCTTTATGGTCTGTGTGACTCTAAATGGAGCATAATGTACTAAATGAACATCATGCTGTATTGAAGAAGACTGTAAACTAGAGATTGAGACCATAAACTCATGTTTACAATGTTTACTGAGGGAATAAATCAAGAGAGAAGTAGAGTCATTTTAGACTAGACTTCTATACAACCAGAGGAGTCGCCCCCTGCTGGACACTAGAGAGAATGCAGCTTTAACACATGAAGCTTTGTCTTCACTCTTCAGACCCAGAGGTTGCCTCCTGATTCAAACAGCTGTTTTTGAAACCCGTCCCCCTTTGTGGACTTGTTTTCGTGGTGGTGATACATGTTTGTGGTGTGGAGCTCCAGGTGCGTTCAGGTCCACAGGTGTGACATTCTGCTTGTTCCTACAAACGATCAAACACTTGTGTTGCCGTTTCTATCGGCTCGGGGGGGTTACAGGTCGACACCCATAACCTTTATTTGAGCCCCAGGTGGGTATTCATGGGACCTCTGAGAGGGTCTGACTCACAGCATCAATGAGTTGTCTCTGATCCTTTGTTGTTGTTGTTGTTGTTGTTGTTGTTGTTGTTGTCATAATGTTGTGATAATCACTGTTTGGTTTAATATTTACAGTAAAACACAAATCTTATATCCTCATTTCATCTCCTCTCCTCTCTTCTGCTCCCTTCGTTTCTTCACCTTGTCTTCTCTCCTTGTTACCTCCTCCCTATCTTGTTTTCATTTCATCCTCCCTTGTTGCTCTTCTCTCTTCTCGCCTCCTTCTCTCTTGTCCTTTCCTTCACTCCTCTCTCCTTTCCTTTTTTCCTATCCTTCTTATCTCATCTCTTCTTCTCTCCTTGTCTCTACTACTCTCCCCTCTTTGTCTCCTCTCCTCTCTTCATCACCTCTCCTCTCCCCTCCCTTCTTCTCCTCTCCTTGTCTCCTGTCCTCTCCTCTCCTTATCTCCTCATCTCCTCATCTCTTCTCCTCAGTGGGCGGTACGTTGATCCGGGTCCATCCCAGAGGGGGCGTGGTCTGGTGATGTGTCCGTGTTTGTAGCGCTGTTTCCCTGCCAGCCTCCCAGCTGAGACTCTCTGTGATTTCCTCTTCTTCCTCTTCTTCTTCTTCTTCTTCTTCCTCTTCCTCTTCCTCTTCCTCCTCCTCCTCCTCCTCCTCCTCCTCCTCGCCGTTAAGGCCCCGTGTAACCGGCTGTCTCCGGTTAACGATGGAGCTCCGGACGATCCTCCGCGCGCTGCTCCTCCTCTCTGCCGCCGGTCTGCAGCCGGTGACCGGCGCGGCTTCACGGACGGGACCGAGAGTCACCGAGAAGGTGGGTGAAGATCTGCCGCAGTGATTTACATCAATCTAGAACAAAGATGCGTCTCCTCTCCTCTTTATATTCTAACGGCGAGTAGCTGTGCGCGCGCCGGGCATACAAGACGAGCACGAGCACGCACGTACACACACACACACACACACACACACACACACACACACACACACACACACACACACACACACACACACACACACACAGATGACGTGTACTGGATTCACTTTAATTCCTCACGTGCTTTTATATAAAATGATCTGATTTCATGACTGAACACCGGTCTGTCAACACGTGCTCTTATTTTGAAAGGGTGTTAATTCATCTGAATGATGTAAATTAAAATTAAAGAGTTAAATTTCACTTAAATTTAGACACATTTGAGTTCATAGTTTGTGCTCAGAATGAACCGTTTATATCTATACAGGCCACCGTAGTTATATGTGATAAAGTATTCAGTATTCATTATACTTATATATATATATATATATATATATATATATATATATATGATATAAGTATATATAATTATATTCATTGTAAAATGCCACTAAATCACACACACTGGCCCTTTAAGTGTACTTAAAGGGCCAGTGTGTGTGTGTAATAGAGTAGAAATACTCAAGTAACAAAACAATAAGAATAAGTTACATTTAATATGTAAAAATATACTTAAAGTGCCAAAAGTAAAAGTACTCATTCTGCAGTATATTATATAATTATAATGACTGTCTGCTGATGAAGGTCATTTTAATTTACATTCTTTATATTCTGCTGGGTTGAATCTCTGGAGATGAATAAACTCTTATTGATGTAATAACATGTATTCTGTATTATTAATCTGAATTTGGAAAGTTATCAAATACATGAAGTGGAGTAAAACTTTAAAACAGTACTTGAGTAAATACTTTCCACCATTTGAAGAACTGAAGTGAAGTCAATGTTTGTCGTCACAAATCGCTGCTTTGTTCAATATTTACAGGAAATAAACACTTTGATTTTCTTATTCTTCTCTTCTCTCCTTAGTTCCTCTCATGTCCTTATTTCGCCACCTTGTCTCCTCTCCTCTCCCCTCTTTGTCTCCTCTCCCCTCATTTCCTCTCTTCTCCCTATGTCTCTTCGCAAAAAATTGTTCTGAAGTAAATGTTTCTCGTCACTTCAGACTTCTGATTGGTTGACGGCCTTCCTCTCTCCCTGTGTGTGTGTGTGTGTGTGTGTGTGTGTGTGTGTGTGTGTGTGTGTGTCCGTCCAGGTGTTCTTTGACATCACAGTATCAGGTCACGAGGTTGGACGGATCGTCGTCGGCCTTTTTGGGGAGGTCGTGCCACTCACTGTCAATAACTTTGTCGCCCTGGCAACTGGAGAGGTACACACACACACACACACACACACACACACACACACACACACACACGAACTTCACACAAACTGTGCTTCACTTTCACATCTGAGTCAATGTTGCAAATTATTAAATATTGGATATTTTATTTTGAAATTTAATGAGGTTTGATTTAGTTTGATTGTGTATTTCGTGTTAAATTATAATTATATTATATTAATTATAATAATTATAATTATATTTAGTTACATATTTTTTCAAAGTAAAAGCTTTTGAAAAGCTCGTCCTATAAAGAGTAAATGTTTTTTGATAACTCGTGGTGGTTGAGTTGATTCAGTCCTCAGTAGTGGTTGAGTTGGTTGAGCTGGTTGAGTTGGTTGAGTTGGTTGAGCTGGTTGAGCTGGTTGAGTTGGTTGAGTTGGTTGAGTTGGTTGAGTTGGTTGAGCTGGTTGAGCTGGTTGAGTTGGTTGAGTTGGTTGAGCTGGTTGAGCTGGTTGAGCTGGTTGAGCTGGTTGAGTTGGTTGAGTTGGTTGAGCTGGTTGAGTTGGTTGAGCTGGTTGAGTTGGTTGAGTTGGTTGAGCTGGTTGAGTTGGTTGAGTTGGTTGAGTTGGTTGAGCTGGTTGAGTTGGTTGAGCTGGTTGAGCTGGTTGAGTTGGTTGAGTTGGTTGAGTTGGTTGAGCTGGTTGAGCTGGTTGAGTTGGTTGAGTTGGTTGAGTTGGTTGTCTTTCCTGTTGTCTCTGCAGAAAGGTTACGGCTTCAAAGGGACAAAGTTCCACAGAGTCATCAAGGACTTCATGATCCAGGGAGGAGACTTCACAGCCGGAGACGGAACAGGAGGTGAGACACTTTAAGATATCAACTTCAGAAGCATCTAAACATCTAAAGAAACTGGTATCTACGGATATGAAGGCACTGTAGTTTGTAGAAATCCCATGAATCAGTTTGTATGTAATCCATGTGATCCTGAACAAGGACGTAAAAAGACTCCAAAAACCCCAAAACCTGGTCTTTCATCGAGGAGATCGCTGTTTGTTAGTCACATCAAAACAGTCTCACTGCACCACGTGAAACAGTCACGAAAAGCAATCGATTGGTTTTGTGTACATGGACACAAATTGTCCGTTTTTTTTTTTTAGCTTTTTTCTTCACTAAAAGTTAGGTTTAGGCAACTAAACCACGAAGGTTTAGATTTAGACAACTAAACCAACAGTTAAGTTTAGACAACTAAACCAACAGTTAGGTTGAAGCAACAAAACCGACAGTTAGGTTTAGGCAACAAAACCACTTAGTTACGTTTAGGCAACAAAACCTTTTAGTTAAGTTTAGGCAACTACACTAACAGTTAGATTGAAGCAACAAAAAAAGTTGAGGGAACTAAACCACCACCATAAAACCACCACGCGGTGCTGGACAACAGTCTTCTGGTTCACGCAGCTCTCTAGTGAGTGTTAAACCTTATACACCCGAGGGTCCCCCATTTGGACGCAGAGTACATCAAAACTTAGAGAGTTTTGTGTTAAAAGTAACTGGCAGAGAACCCACGAAGAACGAATATAGTGATGTTATAGTTCTGCAGAAACCTCAGCGTCCTGGGAACAACATGAACTAGGTCACTTCTACATGAGACAAACACATCTCCCATCAGCCAAGCAAACAAATAACAAAATATCATAAATCATACTCGATATGACTGGGACAGACCGGAGAAAAAGGCTGCTACACTCCGTTAGCAACGTGCTACCTACGAACATGCAGCATGAAAAAGCACGAGCGCCTGACGGAGATTACGGACATAGTTTCCATTTCTCTCCCCGGTAAACCATCGCAGAGATATTCAGCTTCGAACACAAAAAGTCACACAGCTTTCATCGAATATTGTACTTACTTTTGGTCGAATCTCAGCGAAAAAATGGAATATCTCCGTACTTCCAACGCATGTTTGTCCAGCTGCTGGTGCTCCATGTGAATCCGTTCGATTCGTGTCTCTCCGACACTCCTCGGATTCTTGGGAGGGTTGGAAGCTCAGCAAATCAGATTTCAGAGCTGGACCTTTTTGAGCTTTATTAGCTAATAGTGCTGTCAATCATCTAGCTTTCAATTCCAGGCAATTCTATTGGCTCCTACGGTTCGAAGGATGTCTCAATGGTGAAAATCGGAGAGGGGGGGGCTGAGATACAGCCCTGAACAGAGAGTCTGAAGCAGGATTTGACCTTAAACTAAATAACTAAAAAGGGCATAGAAAGAGCTTAAAACACTCAAAAAAGGTCCAATCTTCGGTCTATTGATTCAATGAACATCATGAGTGATACATAGAAGTGATATAGAGTGTTTTTGAATTTTAAAAATACTTTTTTATTCAAATATTGGAGTATTTGATCAGTTTTCTAATTTGAAATGCTCTATATTTCATAAATGTTTCACTGTATCTATGTATAGCTGTGTATATAGAGCCTATATCAGTTGTTCTAAGAGCCCAGCATATTAAAAGTCTTGGATACCCATACTTTCCAAAAAACAATACCCTAAAAGTGCTGTTTTTCAAGATCGAGCTTTTGAGTTTTCCAAGTTCTGCTGTGTTCCATCCTTATCTTATGTGAACCAGTAACATGTATTCTGATAGTTCCATGATTTTTCTCATCTCAAAAATATATAATTTTTTTTTTTTTTTTATACAATTAATTAGGTATTTCTTATCTTTATTCGAGCTGAGGCCTGCAAATAGGCCTCGTTTACCATTAACGATCAGTGCAGTAGTTTAACTTCACACAGACCAACGAGATAAGATGCAAAAAGAAAAGTTTAACAATGTAACAAAGAAAATGTTCCTATTCTTTCTCCATACAGGTCACAGCATTTATGGAACAACTTTTGCAGATGAAAACTTCAAACTGAAGCATTTGGGAGCAGGATGGGTGAGATGAAAATGAGAAATAAATATATATATATATATATATATATATATATATGATATATGTATATAACATATATATATATATATATGATATATGTATATAACATATATATATATATATAACATATATATATATTGTGTTTATTTATATATATATATATATATATATATATGTATATATATATATATATAGGAATATAAATAAACGCTGATTCTACTTTCTCTTGGCTAAATAGGTGACAAAAACCTCAACATGTGTCAACATGATGATGATTTTGTATGAAATGAAGACTTATTGTGTGTGTGTGTGTGTGTGTGTGTGTGTGTGTGTGTGTGTGTGTGTGTGTGTGTGTATTCATGTACCAGGTGAGTATGGCGAACGCCGGTCCCGACACCAACGGATCGCAGTTCTTCATCCTGGCTGCCAAAGCGCCGTGGCTGGACGGGAAACACGTGGTTTTTGGCAAAATCCTGGACGGGATGGTGGGTCGACACTCTGCAGTAATAATAAAAATAAAAGAGTTAACAGATTGACTAAGGTGTTACTGTAACGACTGGAATCTACAGACAGAAGACAAACATTACTTATCTCATGAATGAATGAATTCTTAAACCAAACAAATACAACATACAGTTCATTCACATGATCCACATGAGGTCAGCCTACTTCCTGGTTCAGGGGCTCCGCCCACACAGGAAGTAGTGTAATCAAGCCCCGCCCTCTCTTAAAGGGGATCTCTGTCATTTGTATATTCTAAAAGCTAAAACATGATCTTGAGATGTTTTTGCACATATTTTAACATAAATCAGCTCAAACATATCACCGACTAAACACAGACGAAACTCGTATGTTGAGCTTCAGGGTTCATTAGTCTACTGGAGCTTTCAGCTGCATCTCCTGGACTTCATCAGCAGATGGAGTTTGTCAAAAACATTGTTTTGTTGTTTTCAAGTGATGAAATTGATTGCAACTAAAAGCTCCATAAAAAAATCCAATTAAACTTAAGTTCATTTTTTGGCATTCAACAACCGGGTCTGAATTATTGATTGAATTTTGGACCTGCTGAGCTTCCATACACAACAAAACCAAATATTTAGCTGTAAAGAGGACGGGAGTTTAATAGGACGAAAAGTTTAAGAATATTTAAGAAGTTTGGATTTCATGTTAAAAACATACTTTTACTTCAGTAAGAATTTTGAGTACAGGACTTTTACTTGTAGTGGAGTACTTTAACAGTGTGGTATTTGTACCTTTACTGCAGTAAAGGATGTGAATACGTCTTCCACCACAGATGATGTCCTATAATATAAAGCCTGTATCTAACCTTCTGTTCGTCTCCTCTGACAGTCTGTGGTTCACACCATCGAGCTCCAGGACACCAACGACAGGAACCTGCCGTACACCGAGTGTATGATCGTCAACAGCGGCCGGATCCCCGTCAAAGAGCCCTTCGTGGTGGAGGTGGAGGGCTGGTAGACGGTTTATGATATGTTATTATATTCTGGTGATCAGTCAGAAGTCCAGTTTGCCAAATTCACTTTTTCACATTATCACTTTTGCATGTTTACGTGCTAACGCTAGCAAGAAGGGCTCGGTATTAATAACATTTTAAAGAAACATGATTTTCTTTTTTCTTATTCAGCAAAAATGTAGCTTCTCAAATTCGTCATTGTTAATTGTTTTCTAAATACAAAAAAAGCTGCACAAGAATGATCAGAAATTATGATTGAAACCTCGAAACATTTGATCAAAGAGCCTGAACCAGAACTAATAATTTCACTAAGCACCTTTAAATATATTTAAAAGCTTTTGATACTGCTTTGGAGGTATTTTGTTCCGTACCCAAAACATATTGAATTTCACCTCTATTAGCAAACTAACATGGACGCCAACATGTTTACATGCTACCTGTGTGGCTAAATGTTACCTGCTAAACATTAGCATGATGAAATCTAGTTGTAACATGCTAACAGTAAGTTTGCTAATGCTAGTATGCTAACAAACACTTTCTTCTTTTTACTGTACGCGGAGATAATATAAGTAATATTTATTATTAATAGAACATATCACACATTGATGTCAAACAACTGTCTGTGAAAGGAACTTTCTGACGACCAGAAGGACTCATTCCTGCAGCACTCTATTAAAAACGTGGGTTTGATGTTCAGATACAAAGTTAAATTCATCATGAATAGCAAAGGACACCACACACATGTGCATGTCATAATATTTTCTATGCTCATCATTGCTATGCTCATATGCACAATTCATCCGATTCACTGTGCTTCATGCTAGCGGTTTTATACGTTAGCATACTTGCTGTATTCAATGGGTGGTGCCAGTTAGCATCATCCAAACTAAATAATGAACTGTGACTAGGACATGACAAACATCCAGCCCAGGACTGAAATAGTCACGAAATACAATCTATTGGTTTTCGTATACAGGGACATGATTTGTCTTTTCTTTTTTTTTATTTAGCTCGGGCCAAAAATAATGGCAATCGTTGCCTAAACTTAACTGTTGGTTTTGTTGCCTAAACTTAACTGTTGGTTTTATTGCCTAAACCTAACTGTTGGTTTTATTGCCTAAACTTAACTGTTGGTTTTGTTGCCTAAACCTAACTGTTGGTTTTGTTGCCTAAACCTAACTGTTGGTTTTGTTGCCTAAACTTAACTGTTGGTTTTGTTGCCTAAACTTAACTGTTGGTTTTATTGCCTAAACCTAACTGTTGGTTTTATTGCCTAAACCTAACTGTTGGTTTTGTTGCCTAAACTTAACTGTTGGTTTTGTTGCCTAAACTTAACTGTTGGGTTTGTTGCCTCAACCTAACTGTTGGTTTTATTGCCTAAACTTAACTGTTGGGTTTATTGCCTCAACTTAACTGTTGGTTTTGTTGCCAAAACCTAAGTGTTGGTTTTGTTGCCTAAACCCAACTGTTGGTTTAGTTGCCTAAACTTAACTGTTGGTTTAGTTGCCTAAACTTAACTGTTGGTTTAGTTGCCTAAACTTAACTATTGGGTTTCTTGCCTAAACTTAACTGTTGGATTTGTTGCCTAAACCTAACTGTTGGTTTTTAACATAATGTTGTCCCAAAAAGTGTCGTTTCAAGCGACACGAAAATAAACGCACAATTTGTGTCCCTGTACATACAGTAAAAACCAATATATTTCTTTTGGTGACTGATTCTTGAACTGCTGACTGTGTTGAAACATCATGGAAACTTGCACTTCCTGAACAATGTAGCTCTTCTTTATATCTTATTGGCAACATCATTCTTTATTCGCCAAATCTGTTCACACTTTCTATGCATCTTGTCAATACCTAAACATCAATTTCAAACATATGCAAAAGACTAACTGTAGCAAGTGTCAAATGCCATTCTTGCACTTTATTACTATCATTTTTTTTATCTTTCTATCATTGAAAATGAAGATTCCCCTCCTCATGCTTTGATTAAAAAGAGACATTATTATGCACCACATGTTTGCAAAAAAATACAGCACAAATTGCACGAGAAGGAAAAAGTGTGTATATTAATACTGTAGCCGTCCTCTCAGTACTGACTTTAAACGTTGTACTTTGTTTTGTGGTGTGTTGTTACTAGATTCTGACTCTTATAGTTTCATCTTTTGTCTTCGTTCTTGTTATTTATTGTTGTGATTTCCGACACTAAACTGTCACGGTAGCATTATAGTCTAGAGACGTCGTCGCTGATATTCCTTCATGTCGCTGAAGTTCATGCAGCTTTTAAAACCTCTGTAACGGACATATCAGTTCTGTTTTCATTATATTTATAGCAACAGCAGAAGAAGAGTACCAACAGGTGTGTGTTTTCTACAATAAACAATATGCTGTTGAAAAACCATGTTCAGGTATTTTGTCTCTGTTCTGTTTCTGTGTTTTAGTCGAGCACTAGTTCAACCTGAGAGGTCCTTGTTTTTGTTACACTAGTCGTGTTTCCATAAACTTATGTTTATGCACATTTTGAAGTATCGTCTATTGTCTTTTGCAAAAACAACGCGTTTCCATCAACTGGTTTGGAGCGAATGATTTGTGTTTGTCTCTGGACAGACAGAAGCAGCGTCAATGAACAATGAAGCTGATACTGGCTGGAAGAACCATTCAAACCATTCAAACAGTCAATTCTCTCTGTAGACCGATGACTACAATCCCAAACTGTATCCAAGTGTTTTCTGTGGCAAACAAGTGCAGACACTTTATAGTCAAAGTGCAGTATATTATGGGCTCACAGACAGGATTCAGACAAGCAGGTCCAGGTCCAGGTCCAAATCCAGGTCCAGGTTCAGAAGGAATACCACTTACTGGTTGTCATTGTGCTGCAAAAGCTCAATGCACCAAAAACAGAGGCCTGATGAAGATGGAGGGAAATCTATATATATATGTATACATTTTACATTCTTTGATGTCGACCGATAACACTGTAAACACGCTGTTGATGATTGGGGGGGGGGGGGGGGGGGGGGGGGGTCAGACTACACAATATTAGCCTTTTAAAAAAAACATATAAACGATATTAGAAATGCGTCTGAAGAGATTCTCTTCCTTTGAGCTGTGATCCAAACGCTTTGTTTATGTTTTATGCTTCTGACTTGTATGTTTTTAGAGTCTAACAATGCAACATAATCCATGCTTCTATTCAACATAATTATCCCTCATTTATTCATTTATTTATTGGCTTTGCATGTGGAGTTGTCTGAGCCGCTTAACATAGTACTTGACAGTGAAGTACAAGGGTGTCCTGAATGATGTTTCTACTTCATTCTCTCTATGTACTTTGTAAAGAGTAAAAAAAACATAACTTTGTGATTTTAATCTTATATTCCGTTGACTTTGTAACATCTGTCCGAGGACTACAGATGAAACAATAGCTTCTTGTTCTAACTCTGGAGCATTTACAAGAATGTACCAAATAAAGCAATAAACAAATAAAATAAAATGGAGCCGCACAACTGGAACTCCCCCCCCCCACACACACACACACACACACACACAAGTCTCTCATTTGAGCCGGCTGCCGGTCTGCATGCCGCCGGTTGAGAAGCGCTGGCGTTAAACGGTGTAATTATGGTCGGTAAAAGGTGAAGCTGCAGAGGAAGGCTGAGAGCTGACAGCTGATCTCTCAGAGCTGACACAAAACTGCTGCTAATGAGAAGTACAGCGGGTGATTTGTTTTCCCCTGTTCTACACAACACACACACACAGATACAAACAGATAAACACACACACACACACACACACAGATACAAACAGATAAACACACACACACACACACACACACACAGGGGAGGAAAACATCTCCGAACACAAAGGTCAACGCGGAGCAGAAATCTCAGGAGAAAGACAGGAAGTCGACAGAAAACAGTGAAACACATCACCTGAAGACGATCAGATCTCCACAAATTAAGAACATCTGGATTCTCACTTCTGTTTATTTGAAAGCGGCTGAAGGCGACCGGCGGATCGGAGAGAGGCTCCGTTAATCTTTAAGTCATCTGTCGGTTAGATTCCGTGCAGATCTTTGAAATCTTTAAACTTGATGTTTTTAATTCTGCTGCTATTCGTTAGCGATGGTGGAGACAGAGAGACGTAACAAAACGTCAGGTTCTTAATGTTTCTGTGAAAATATCAAAGCCACAAATACACATTTTTAAAGAAATGAATGATGCAGGTGTACATCGTCTCTCAGTAAAATAAGAGTTCTTCCTCCACGTCTTCAAAATGTGGTGAAAAAGTTTCAGTTTTTTACTTTTGAGACCAAAAAAAAAACAGTTCAAAAATGTGTTTCTGCAGCAGCTACGCGTCCGTTCAGGTGAACAAGGCAACGGCCTCGGGCGGCAACAACGCGGGCCAACTATTCACGAGCAACATAACAGAGCAACCAACAGCAGTCACTGCAGTCTGACGGGTTACCTGTCCTTCAATGTGAAGAGCAGAGACGATCACAGTGACTTTAACTGTCTGCACACAAAACACACAAACAAACACACAAACACACATTTGAATTTCAGATGCATGTTTACGTCTCCTAACATTAGCGCTTTTAAAGAGGATTGTTGTAGTGGTTTCATATGGAGCACAGCAGCATAAATGATCAACGTCTTCTCACACAACGGTTCGTGTGGTTTCACGTTCTCCTACAAAAGTCCATCAGCACTTAATTAAACGCTCCTTTAATGCATACGGTCCTTTCAAAGTAAAATTCCGTCTTCACAGGAAACTACTTAGTTAGGTTTAGGAAAAGATGGAGAACTAAAGAAGTGACCGTTACTGAAGAACGGAAGTTATGTCCACCTCTCCTCCCGCTTCATGATGACGTGAATAACACACACGTTGATTTTGTGAGATGTCTAGAAGTTACAGCATTCATTGTGACATCGGTACAAACGCTGAACGAAGATGATGCAAGACATTAAACGTCCTGCTTTGAGACGTCTCTGTGTGTTGAGCACATTTCTTAAAATGCTCTCATGCATACAGCTTTTTAAATGCAGCACATCCTGATAAGTGATGGCCCAGATGTGACTCATAGGTTTAAACATATGTAGAGAGTATTTTAGATGTTTGAAGCGTCTCAGCTGAGGCTTTACTTCCTGTCTGCTGCTGTTTTATTTGTCCTCAGGACGGACGGACGGACAAACCAGCACCTTAAACATCTCACCGACCTCTCCTCAGCACGCTGCGCTCTAGAAAGAAAAGAGAAACCTCTTCTCCCCGTTTGTCAGCCGACATAACAAGACTGTCTGAGCCCGACGAAGCAGCAGAGAGACCGGGGAGAGGACGGAGGAGAGGAAACAGAAAAGAGATGGAGAGGAGGAGAGAGAGAGAGAGAGAGAGAGAGAGAGAGAGAGAGAGAGGTGGTGGGTTTTTAAATGGTCCGGAGGGATGCGTGTCGAGGAGGAGGGAGGAAGGAAGGGGGGAGGAAGGAGGGAGGAAGGAGGGAGGAAGGGGGGAGGCTCCCACAGCGACTGCAAGTTGTTATATTGGGGATCTGTTAGTGGATCAATGAAAAGAGAAAGAAAGAGAAAGAGAAAGAGGGAGAGAGGCTGTGTGGAAGGATGACAGGCCTCATTACCACCAAACCTCAGACAGTGATGCTTCTGTGTGTGTGTGTGTGTGTGTGTGTGTGTGTGTGTGTGTGTGTGTGTTCATATATGTGTGTGTGCGTTTGCACATGTACCACGGTGTGTGTATTCCCATGTCAGCGGACACCTATTTACATGCACGAGTGTGTGTGTTTGTGCAGGGTTGTCTATCCTTTCTCTCTGCTGCATAACTGTGTGTGTGTGTGTGTGTGTGTGTGTGTGTGTGTGTGTGTGTGTGTGTGTGTGTGTGTGTGTGTGTGCTCCCTGTAGGCCTCTGTAAGAGGAGGATGATGGGACAGAGTTGTTTAAAGGTCAGCAGCAAACACATCATCAGACAGAGAGAGCTGCCCTGAGAGCTAACAGCTAACCTGCACACAACCACACACTAACCGCTAATACACAACTCTTCTACACACCGGGGGGGGGGGGGAGTGTGTGTTTTTACACAGAACGTGAATATTACGCGGCGAAAAAAGTGCTAATTTTTTTTTTGGGAGCGAGGTGGATTTTTCACGTTGTGCCGATCGGACGCATTTAAAACGTACGTTACAGTGAAACACGGAGGCTCCAAGACGACAAACTTTATTACTCCTTGACAAAGACCAGATCCACTCTGGTCTTCCCTTTCACAATAAAAGCCCTGGACTGATAACACTGTAACTGTAACGGGTCGGTACTTTTTACCTAATACTGCTGACAATCAGACAAACCAACCGAACCGGCAAATTCCTCGGTTTGGGTAATAATATGAAGTGTGCAAAAGTTCACAGTAATAAAACATAAAGAATATGTTTAATTTTACAAAGATAAAAATCCAAAAGAAGTAGATTAATGTGACACATTGAGTCGGATCCAATCATCCATCCAATAGTTGTCAAGTTGTCACTCCGAACCATAAATGTCAACCTGCTGGTGGCGCTAGAGGAAAAGTCAAAGCATCGCAAAAGTTGGTAGGATTCGTCCTCTGGGGAACATGAATGTCTGAACCAAATCACATGACCATCCATCCAACAGTTGTTGAGATGTTTCTCAGTGGACAACACATTCTCACTCCAAATTCGGAGACGGACGCTGCAGGTGTCAGTTTTCAACGTATTGGGACGGCTTGTCAATAAACGTGTCCTTTCAAAATAATGTTCCGTCTTCACAGGAAGTTAGGTTCTCTTTAGGAAAACAGTAGTTTGACGTTAACTTGACTGACTAGCAACTCATTTGACTAACGACTCACGTAACAAAATGTCAAAGTTTTCTTTTAGTTTAACCCGGGACACGAACGGTGGTCTCCTGGTTGCCAGTCCTGTGTTTGTTTGACCCCCCCCACCCCCCCGCCTTAAACAGACTGGTTGAACTGGTTGAAGTGGCGGACCAACTGACAGATCCGTCAATAGCGTTCGTAGAGCCTCGAGCCCGGGCTAAAAACATCGTTAATGAACGTCATAATCTGGGTTTTGCTGAATCCTCCAGGACATAAAAGTTCAGATTCATCACTGCATTTTTATTTATAAATACAGCAAGTTCCTCTCAGCCTTTAAGTGTGGCCCAAAGAGTCTGTTCATTGGAAGTTCTGCCACAATGTGTGTGACCTGTCTATGAAGCGTGAGCACTCGAGGTAGGACTGAAAGTTGCTGGACTGAACATGTTGTTAGCGCCGCTATCGTTCTAACAGAGCAAAGTCCTTTTCACATTTTCCGTATCGAATGGTTTTCTGCCTCGAAGGTTAAAAATCAATCCAAGAGCTTTGGAAGGGAAAATGGTCTCCGGGTAAAACGGCGTACGGCCGTTTGAACTCAGATCCTTCAGCCTTTTCCAAAGAGTACACGGTAACTTTAATAAGTACATACGGTGATTCGTCAGAGCTATTTGTGGAGAGCTATTGTTTTTTAAAGTCAGCTCATGATACTTAAAAAGCTACTTTTTTAGTTTTTACATTACCAAGTTGCAGAAACCTACTTGTTAAATATTCAATGAATCGATTAATCATCAAGTTGTGAGTCCTGTGAAGACCCGTCACAGTTCAATGGTTTCACTTTTAAGTCTCAAGACAAATATTATGAATTTAAAATGAATACTTAGGGACACACATCACTTCAGATTGTGTCTTTAGAAACATACCGTTGTTTGTCCGTGGATTTTTCTTTGTCCTACTGGTGATTAAAACGTTTTGCATAAACTAATTAAAACGTTTCCGTGTGATTTTTACCACATCGGTCATAAATGAGCCGCAAACATGTATTCGACACGCTTAGATGGAAACATGGGAACGAAATGGAGCTTCACACGCCGCGTAACCAATGAACAACACACAGATTCAAAAATATCTCACCTAGGAACATTACATGTCCGGGGCTTTTATTGTGAAAGGCAAGAACAGAAGGAGTGGATCTGGTGTGCGTTGAATGAAGTTCGGAGTCTCGGTTCGACTTCAGATCCTTGGTTGACGGCTTTTATGCCAAAGCTAAGAAACGTCCGACTCCAAAAAATATTACGCCGCTTTTTTGCGCAGCGTAATATTTACGTTGAGTTATGTTACGCATCTCTACTTACGTTAGACTTAAGTCACAAAAATGAGGACAGGATGCTGTTGATGCATTTTTAAAGAGTAATATTATACCAAGATTACGTTATAATCGTCTTATAACACTGTATAATTATAGTTATAAGCACTATAAGAATTCTCATGATTTATAATTATTTTATACCGATAATTAGTGTTTTGTAATTCCCATACTTGCAATACATTATAATCTTTTTGTATCCTAATTCTAATCACTGTTCTACTTTATCATAATGTCTTACTATAATGTCTCTTCACTGGGAGTCTCTCTACTTATCTTCTCCATCATGTGCTCATCCTCTTCCTTCACGTCGGCCATATTGACCCGACGGTAACGCCCTCCTCTACAGCGACAATCATCACCTTCCTTCCTTCTTTTCCCTCCTCGTCCTCCTCCTCCTCCTCGTCCTCCCTCCTCCTCCTCTCTGACTGCAATTAGAGAGAGGAATAATCATATTGACAGGGCTGACAGGTTCGGCGGCAGGAGAGCCGGAAACATGAATAGTTACATGTGTCAGAGGCAGAGCGAGGAGGAGGAGGAGGAGGAGGAGGAGGAGGGGTCACATATATCACTGTGTCTTATTATAGCTTTGATATTATGACAATGACACACAGTCAATTCAAAATTCAGAATCACTGAGGCCACCAGGTCCAGTAGATGCTCAGGAATTAGTCTGCTGACATTTGCTCCACAGACATATTGACGTCTAACAGAGACTATAACGCTCTACTGAATTATATATCGACGTACACACCACACATTAAACTGTATTTATATCACCATGACTGGCGGACAGGTGTCTGTTGAGAAACTGTGGCTTTTTTTCGGTTTCATCTCGGGACAGAGAATATATAGGTTCAGGACGTGTTTAGCGTAGCTTAGCGCAAAGACTGGAAGCGGGGGGGGGAAACTGCTAGCCTAGCTCCATCAAAAGTTGACAGTATGAAGTTTGATTTTTACAGACTTATTCTAACGTCCGGTCATTTTTCACTTCAGGAAACGATCTTTGCGGAGATCTCCGCTGTCTGTTTTCATTGCTCAACCACAATAATTACTGTCAGTCGTGGAAAATGGTTAATATATGATGAACTTCTCAGTGCAAAAGTACAAAGTACAGTGAAACAAAACCATTAAACCATATCAAACCAGACGGTGTATAAGACGTGGACGCAGTCGTCGTGATGTCACCCGTCGGTTTGTGGATGTTTTGAAGCCTCAAGTTCGACGCTTTGACCGTCGCCATGTTGTTTTTTTGCATCCGATGAACAGGAAGTGACCATATCTGGACTGAGGAGGAGTGATGTAGAGACCTGTCAATCAGCGTGTAGCCCCGCCCCCTAAATCATCCCCTGCTTTATGGTCTGTTTGACTCTAAATGGAGCATAATGTACTAAATGAACATCATGCTGTATTGAAGAAGACTGTAAACTAGAGATTGAGACCATAAACTCATGTTTACAATGTTTACTGAGGGAATAAATCAAGAGAGAAGTAGAGTCATTTTAGACTAGACTTCTATACAACCAGAGGAGTCGCCCCCTGGTGGACACTAGAGAGAATGCAGCTCTAACACATGAAGCTTTGTTTTAAATGTTAGCATTCTGCTCGCTGCTTTTGCATTTCAAGAGTAAAAGTTAACGTTTGTAGTTTTGCAAAGTTCTTACTGCTTTCTTGTTAACCTCCTTTAATAATAAAAGAAATATATCTCAACTGTTCTCATAAGACTTTCATTAATAATGCATGAATGAATTATACACAAACTAACTGTTTAGGGTTAATAACAGTAAAACAGATTTCTTCTATGCATTCATTCTCCAGCGAGCGTTGCCTCATTTAAATTCAGTCTATACACAAGAAGCTTCTTTTCTACTCTCTCTCTTTTTTTTTCTCCATTCATTCTTGCATTAAAACCAAATTCCTCCCATCTGTATGCATTCCTGCATTAAAAGCCTCATTTCGCCTCCACTTCTTCTCCTCACCCACACTTATTAAAAGCCATTTCCCGCCTTTTGTTTCTGTTTTTTTTTAACTACATGCATCCCCCCCACCCTACATTAAAAAGCTAATTTTCCCGACAGCCTTGCTCCCATCTATATGCAGTGCCGAGCAGAAAGCCTAATTTTTCTACTTTCTCTGCGCCTCCTCTCCTCTCGGGCTCCATCAGTCCGGAGGAGGAGCCGCTCGGGGGAAATCGTTAGCGCTCCTTCTCTTTAAATTGGGGAGGTGGACGGCAGGTGAACATCGCATTGATCGCCCTCTCAAGGCCTCTTTCTCTCACCCCCCCCCCCCCCCCCCCCCCTCTCCCTCTTCTTGCATCCCTCACCACCAATTGTCTGGCCTTTACTCCCCTCCCTCCCTCCCTCCCTCCTCTCCTCCCTCCTCACATCACCGCCAATTGCCGGCCATTTTTCCCCCTCTATCTCTTCCTTCTTCTGTTCTTCGGATGCTGGCGGAGGTCAGAGAGAGAGAGAGAAAGTGGAGGTGTGGGGGCGGTGCTGCTGTCTATCTGTCTAACAACCACCATCATGGGGCAGAAAACAGAGGTATGGGGGGGGGGGGGGGGCAGCAGCAGGGGGTTATGGGACAGAGATGGTGGGTGGCTCAGGAGGGGGGGGGGGTCAGAGTAAACATAGTGATGATTTCCCCTGAGTTTCGTTCATCCGGACCGATGAAGAGTCCGAGAGACAGAGAGAGAAAAGTGTGTGTGGGGGGGGGGGGAGCAGCTGCTGTCCTGTCACCGCCGGTGACACCTCCTCCTCCTCCTCCTCCTCCTCCTCCTCAAGAGGAGAGAGAAAAGAGAGAGAGAGGGATTCTGCGAGAAAAAAATCGAAATGCTGACACACACCAAACCTCTCATCGTCCAATTAGAGGAGATCCTGTCTCTTTAAAGTACTTATTTGTTTTGTTTTTCGTCTCTTGTTCTGTGTAAAATCTTCTTTCATTCATCATCTAACTTCTTTATGAGTTTTCTAAAACTGAAACTAAGAGTTGTAGAGCAGCTCGACATGGAGAAAATTGTAGAAGGCGCTCGAAACGGTAAATGTTGACCTGATGGTGGCGCTGCAGGAAAAGTCGGAAGATCATGAAAGTCTGTAGGATTCATCCTCTGGGGAACATGAATGTCTGAACCAAATTTCATGGAAAACCATCCAACAGTTGTTCAGTTATTGCACAAAAACACACGCTTGTATTTTTAACTATTCTAAAAATGGTGAGTATTGGAAATGACTTTGAGACTTTTTTAGCAATAATGATTTGAACAATAACGTCATTTGTGCACATTTAGTTTTACGTTCATATATAACGTTCATATATATATACATATATACAGTATATATTTATATATATGTATATATGTTTGGGTTAAAATTACCATAGAAGTGTGAAAGTTACATGACAAATAAATCAACATTTTATTTCATTTGTTTCGGTATTTTATTGTTATAAATAGAGTAGTATATACTGTAGGCTATACAGTAAATACTAAATAAATACAGTGAAATAAATTACGGTAACATTTCATTGTACAGTTTGGCAAAAATAACAGTTTAATACTGTACTTCCTTTTACAGTATGCTTAGAAATACTGTAGTATTTTTACCGTGGTGTGAATCACAGAATAACTGTTTAATTGTCAGTAACCACGTTACAGAGAACATGAGGTTAAAGGTTAACCCTGATGACATCACATCATGACATCATCAGGGATGTGTTCTCAAACCTCCACGAAGCTAAACACCGTACAACTGTTACAATGCTGTGTAGTACTTCTTGTGAGTAGTAATCTGATCCATATGTGTACCTGCCCCTTTAATAGTTGTTGTAGTAGTAATAGTAGTAGTAGTAGTAGAAGAAGTAGTAGAAGACGTAATAGTAGAAGTAGTAATAGTAGTAGTAGTAGTAGTAGTAGTAGTAGTAATAGTAGAAGTAATTCTAGTAGTAGTAGTAGTAGTAGTAATTGTAGTAGTAGTAGTAGTAGGAGAAGAAGTAGTAAAAGTAGTAATAGTAGAAGTAGAAATAGTAGTAGCAGTAGTAGTAATAGTAGTAGTAGTAGTAGTAGTAGTAGTAGTAGTAGTAGAAGTAGTAATAGTAGAAGTAGTAATAGCAGAAGTAGTAATAGTAGTAGTAGTAATAGTAGTAGTAGTAATTGTAGTAGTAGTAGTAAGTCAGTAGCAGTATATAAAAAAAGATATAAAGTAGTCTCTTCAGTCAAAGTATGAGCAGTACAGTTATGGTAGTAATAGCAGTAATAGTACCATCAGTAGAAACAGTACAAGCAGTGATAGTAATGTAGTATTCGTAGTAATGGTCACAGTACTAGTAGTAGTAGTAGTAGTCGCTGCAGTATTTGTAGTAACAGTAAGACTCATTTTTAATAAACTCTCTCTCTCTCGCTCTCTCTCTCTCTCTCTCTCTCCTCCTCATCTGTCCTTTTTCTCCCCCCTATATCTCCCCTTCTCTCCCTCTCTCTCTCTCTCTCTCTTCTCCCTCAGAAACTAATTAGCAGTGAAGTCCGGCTCAGAGGGAGGGAGGGAGGGAGACATGAAGAACGAGAGGAGGGCTGAGGAACCAGAGGAGGTGTGAAGGAGAAAAAGAAGATAGTAAAAGTGTAAAGAAAGATCCATACTGAACCCCGTGAGCCACAAAACAGACGGAAACACTTCACAGTTCTTCTTCTCTCACGTTTTTATGAGCTGCTTTCTACTTATACTGGTCCTGAACCAGTCTCAGTGTAGTCCTGGTCCTCTATATGAACCAGTCTCAGTGTAGTCCTGATCCTCTATCAGACCTCCATCAGTACAGAGACCATCAGAGAGAAGATGGTCTGTTTCTATAGAGTTATTCTTAATGATGTCATCGGAGCCACCGGGTCGGATTCTGGTGAAACCAGATGAACTCGTGCAGGTTCACCAGAACCTCCTTCAGCTCAGAGTCCAGCAGAGACCTGGTCCACCGTGGACAGACCCAGATCCTCCAGCAGAGACCAGTCCACCGTGGACAGACCCAGATCCTCCAGCAGAGCTTCTCCTCTCTGCTGGAGACCCAGGACGTATTGCTGGACCCGCTGGAGGGAAGGGAGGCAACGGGAGAACCAGAACCAGGACTGAGAGGGTCAGACTGTCAGACCCTGCTGCAGTAGAATCAGAGGTTTTCTAAAGGGAGTCTGGTGCTCAGAGACACTACAGCTTTAGTCCACAGGGACCAACAGAACCACCAGAACCACCAGAACCAACAGAACCAACAGAACCACCAGAACCAACGCTGCATTAAAGATGCTTGTAGTAACTTAAAGTAAAGTATGTATAAGTACAAAATATACGGCCAGTACCAAAAATAAAAGTACTCATTAAAAAAGTATTTCATGAACTTAACATACAAACCGTTGTTTGTGAGAAACGTTGAACTCTGACGCAGAAAGAAATAAATAAATTTACTCATAAAATCCCCCAAAATAATTATTAAAACATGTTTTAATGAACCTCAATTCTCTGTTTAACATTAAACCAGATAAATAGATTTTCAAGGTATTTTTTTTTAATGAACTCTTCATGTTTGTATCAGAGACGTTAAAACTGAAACCACCTCTTTAACATGACGGATCTCTCTCTCTCTCTCTCTCTCTGTCTCTCTCTCTCTCCCTCTCTCTATCTCCCCTCTCTCTTTCTCTCTCTCTCCCCCTCTCCCCCCTCTCTCTCTCCCCCTCTCTCCCTCCCCCCCTCTCTGTCTCTCTCTCTCTCTCCCCCTCTCCCCTCCTCCCTCTCTCCCCCCTCTCTCCCCCTCTATCTCCCCTCTCCCCCTCTCTCTCTCTCTCCTCCCTCTCCCCCTCTCTCTCCCTCCTCCCTCTCTCTCTCTCCTCCCTCTCTCACAGCTCTCTCCCTCTCTCTCTCTCTCTCTCTCTCTCCCCCTCTCTCTCCCTCTCTCCCCCCTCTCTCCCCCTCTATCTCCCCTCTCCCCCCTCTCTCTCTCTCCTCCCTCTCCCCCTCTCTCTCCCTCTCTCTCTCTCCCTCTCCCCCTCTCTCTCCCTCCTCCCTCTCTCCCTCTCCTCCCTCTCTCACAGCTCTCTCCCCCTCTCTCTCTCTCTCTCCCCCCCCCTCTCTCCCCCTCTCCCCCTCTCTCCCCCTCTCTCTCAGTGGGACGGATGGATTTTTCGTCCTCCTCCATCTCTCTTATTGTTTCCACACACCAGCAGGACGAGCTGCTTCACTGGATGGTAACCTCAACGCCCTGCGGACACGTATGAGTGTGTGTGTGATCTGTACTCTCAGCAGGAGGTCTGAGGATCTCTCACACACACACACACACACACACACACACACACACACACACTTTAATGCACTCTACTTTGTTAAACAGAACGTTGTGAACACACACAGTGATAAATGCTGGCTGGCAGCAGATCAATGCTGCCAAACTTTGCTTGAGCAAACAGCGATCCATAAAGACGACTAACACCGCTTTCATATCACTCCGGTCTTTCTCAACAGAATCAGATTTCTGTTTCTCTTTTCTTCTACATTTTATCATCGTGTTTTAAAAATGTTTTAATCTTTTAAGTTCCTCCGTCTTTCTCTCTCTCCCTTCAAAGTATCTTATCTTCCTGTTTCCTTTCTTCCATCTTCAATGACATCACTTTCTTCTTCTCTTGCTTCTTTTTTAGCTGATTTATTCTGTTTAATTTGTTTACTTATTCCTCTCAATATTTACTGTTTTTATTCCTATTTATCATTAACAGAAACATCTGAGTAGAAACTCTTCCTAAAAAATTAAAAACAAATCTAAACATTGCACAAAAAAAGGTAACTGCAAAAATGCAAATTCGTACAAAATATATTTGTTTAATTACTGATCAAAAATATAACACAGAATCACCTAACAAGTAACATTTCAGTCTTTATTTTTAAATTAAAAAAAACACTTTAAAAAAAATATTGCGTCTAATTTAAAAAAAAATAATTTTCACTCGTTCCATCGGAAGATTTGTTTACTAATTAAAAGCAATTTGTATTTATGTTTTTTTAATGAACGGATAATAAACACGCATACATGAAAATGTTCTTTTGCAGACTTACTGAAAATGTAAAGTGAGACACGACAGGTGAAGAAGGTACAAAATGAACTGATAGATATCACTTATTTCTTCTTCAGAAATGTAATGTCTAAATATGCAAATGAGGCTTTATCTTATCAAATATTTGTTAATTTTCATACATTTCCAGAATTATGAATTTTGGATTAAGCCAGGTTCTAAATTCTTGTTTTACTTTGTTGACATATTAGAGTCAAATGTTTTTACAGAGAGAATGTTAGAAATCTATTTGTATCACTTCATAAATCATAAAATACTGTCACCAGACATAAACATCAATTTCCTCCATGTTTTTATTAATAAACGTAGTATAAATGAGTGTGTGAGTGGTGTGTGGACAAAGCCCTCTGTAGAAAGCTTCAGCACACAGAGAGGAATGAAGGTGTGAAGTTTGGTGGATGTCAGAACTACTGAAGTGGAGATTTCTGGATCAGAGTGTGAGAAAAACTCCATTGATAGAAAAGCTCCTTTAAAGAGACGTTTAGTTAAAGTCCAGACATTTAGAAGAGTCTCCAGGTGAAGAGGGTCACAACATGAACTAGTAGATATCACCATCAAACTTCACCACTTCATCACTCACAGCAACACCAGTAGTTATTGTGTTACAAGTTTTATGAAATGTTATGTTTAAATATGCAAATGAGGCGTTATTATGAATTCAGGAGAAATCTACGCAAACAGACAAAGTAAAATAAATGTTTTGTTTCCTGTAGTGTTATGATGGAAAAATAGAACAAAATCTCTAAATTGACCAACGCATGATAAACAATATGTTTGCTTTAATTGATGAATTGTTACATTTTCTTCCAGATTAAATAAACTTCTGTCGTCTCACATTAAAATGATCAAACCTATAGAAGCAGGAACAGAGAACAGAATAAAATAATGGTGAAGAAATAAATTCTTGATCTCTTCATTTGTTTATTTAATAACTTATGTAATAATATAATATAATATAATAATAACTATTCACTAAAATGAAGAGTCTAGAAATATTGCAGATAAATTACAGACCGTGACGCAGAGAAAACATTTAAGGAGTAACGAAAAAAAAAAAACAGTGATGAAGAGGAGGAAGAGGCTGTAAGAGATAGATGAAGGGATGAAGTGGAAAAGGGAAGGAAACGAGACGGAGAGGAAGAAGGAAGCGACCCGATGGAAACAAAAAGATAAAAAAAGTAATAGACTGAAAAGAGAGGGAGGATAAAAAGATAGAAACACATCCATCCATCTCCGCTCGTGGAAATAAGGGCCTCCTTGTTGTCAGCTTGTTATTTTTTCCCTCCCTCCTCCTCCCTCGCTCCCTCTCTCTCTCTCCCTCCCTTCATCCTTTCCTCGCTCGCCCTCCGTCCTGGTCGTCCGCCGGCGTTCCGTCATGTGTGAAGGTATCGATTTGCCAGCGTTTTAACCATCAAACTGCAGCTCCGCTTTTTAAACAATATCTGACGGACGGAGGGAGGAGGGAGGAGGATGGGAGGGAGGTTAGGGAGGGAGGGGAGAGCAACCAAAAGAGAGGAGGGGAGGAGAAGAAGAGGAAACTAGGAGGAGTTAAAGTGGAGAAAAGGATGAAGGGGGAAGAAGACATGATGAGGAAAAGAAAAGAAGCATGAGAGCAAAATACAAGAGAAGGGGAGGAGGATGAAAAATGAAAGGAGGAGAAAGGAGGAAAAGAAAAGTTAGAGGAAATAATGATAAGAGGAATCCAGGAGGGAGGAAATGAGAAGACTGAAGATAGATTGAAAAAAGGAAAGGAAAGGAAGAAAGACGAGAATGAAGGAGAGACACAAGAAGACAGAAGAGGAGGAAGATGAAGATGAAAATAGAGATAAAAGCAGAATAAGGATGAAAAAGAGGAGGAGGAGGAATAATACACAAAGTCCAGAGATGAGAGAATGAGGAGGAAGAGGAGGAAGAGAAGGAGGAAGAGGAAGTAGAGGAAGAGGAGGAGGAAAAGAAAGAGGAGGAGGAGGAGGAAGATGAGAAAGAAGAGGAGGAGGAGGAGGAGGAGGAGGAGGAAGTAGAGGAAGAGGAGGAGGAAAAGAAAGAGGAGGAGGAAGAGGAGAAAGAAGAGGAGGAGGAAGAGAAAGAGGAAGAGGAGGAGGAAAAGGAGGATGTATGAGGAGGAAGGGCAGGAAGATGAGGAGGAAGAGAAAGAGAAGGAGGAAGAGGAAGGAGAAGAAGAAGCTCCATCAATCTGGCTTCACCTCTGAGAGCAGACAGAGTCATCAAAGCAGAAAATAGAAGAAGAAGAAGAAGAAGAAGAAGAAGAAGAAGAAGAAGAAGAAGAAGAAGAAGAAACGGTTTGAAGAACAAAAGAGACGGAGGAACAAAACCGTTTAAAAAAAGAGACGTCTGAGAAAAGAGAAGAGAAGAAAAGAGAAGAGTGACAGACGATGAATTTAGAAAGAAAGAAAGAAAGAAAGAAAGAAAGAAAGAAAGAAAGAAAGAAAGAAAGAAAGAGGAGGATGTAGAGTTTGAAGTTGATATAACTCGTCTTCTTTCAGACTAGAGGAAATAAAACGTTTACTTCACTGTGTTTACGTGTGTCGATGTTTCTATATTTACTCTCATTGATATTCTATTTCACAGTTTTTTCTAAACTTCATAATTATTACTTTTTTTATTTTATTATTTAAGCTTTATTATTTATTGTTAATTTATGTTTATATGTTATTCTTCTGTTGGAATCTTTGATCAAACTCTGGCACAAGAATGTTCTTCCGGGATTAATAAAGTTATATTTTAACTTATGTTTAAATATAACTTTATTTATTATTCAGCTTCTCGGTGAATCTCGGGCCAGAAAACGTGCTGAAAACGTCATGTTTAGCTGAAGTCTTCGGTTCCTCAGAAGGTCTGGAGTGAAACCCAACGATTGAATCAGTTTACTGCACGTGTGAAAAGGAAGCTGAGAAAAAAACAAAACATCAGCGTGAGGGAGAAGGAAACAAGAAAAAAGGACAGAGGGAATGAGAAACAAATTGAGGAAGAGGAGATGCTGCGATGGAGGAGGGGGATGTAAAAATATAAAAAGAGGGAGAGAGGGAGAGAGGGAGAGAGGGAGAGCTGATTAACCCTTTTCTCCAGCCGTTTGACAAATGAACAAAATCAAGCGGAGCCTCAGTGCATCTATCACCGCTGATACACACTCTCAGAGACTCACAGGGGGGCCCAGAAATAACTAGTTTCTGCTAATAAACCCAACTAGCATGCCAGGACACATTACTCTGTCATAGGCCACACACACACACATCCATCTTCTGCAGAGAGAGGGGGGGGGGGGGGGGGGGGGCGATCGAGCTTCACCACACAGGCAGGAGCGATGGGGACATTTGTTAAGGCTGCGGCCCATTCAATAGCAGTCATAGACCACCGCCGTCACTTTTAAAGCCTCATCCATCTCCAACGCTTCTCCGACCTTAATTTTTCACCCCCCCCCCCCTAAAAAAAAGCCTTTGTGAGGAAATATGACTTCCTGTTTTTATCGTTTCATCATTTGTAAGAAAGGCTCTCCGTGCGAGAGAGAGAGCCGGCCCGACCGGAGGGTTCCGTGGGTATAAATCAAAACGCTCACGAGGCGTCGATCTGTGGAGCCCATCAGGAGGTCAGGACTGCATCTGAGGAGCAAATCCATCCTGCTTGTTAGCCGGAGAAGCAACTCTGATCCCAGATGTGTGTTCAATGTTCACAGTCTATAAATGTGAGTCAGGCGTCACTTAGTGGAGGAATAAATGTGATGTGATCAAACATCTACTTATCACTGATGACATTAAAGACTGAGTCGCTTTAAAGCTGGTTAAGATCATGAAGATGACCATCATGTTCACAGGTTTAACACGTATTCACATACTATATTTATGTAAACATAGTATACTTTAATACTAGATTAATACAAGAGCTCATCCCATACAACCGCGTAATAATACTACTACGTAATAATACAACCACGTGATAATACTACTACGTAATAATACTACTACATAATAATACGACCACGTAATAATACTACTACGTAATAATACGACCACGTAATAATACTACTACGTAATAATACGACCACGTAATAATACTACTACGTAATAATACGACCACGTAATAATACTACTACGTAATAATACGACCACGTAATAATACTACTACGTAATAATAGGACCACGTAATAATACTACTACGTAATAATACAACCACGTAATAATACTACTACGTAATAATACAACCACGTGATAATACTACTACGTAATAATACAACCATGTAATAATACTACTACGTAATAATACAACCACGTAATAATAGGACAACGTGATAATAGGACCACGTAATAATACAACCATGTAATAATGCGACCACGTAATAATACTACTACATAATAATACAACCACGTGATAATACTACTACATAATAATAGGACCACGTGATAATAGGACTACGTGATAATAGGACCATGTAATAATACAACCACGTAATAATACAACCATGTAATAATACAACCACATAATAATACAACCATGTAATAATACGACCACGTGATAATACTACTACATAATAATAGTACCACGTGATAATACAACCATGTAATAATAGGACCACGTAATAATAGGACCACGTGATAATAGGACTACGTAATAATAGGACAACGTGATAATAGGACAACGTGATAATAGGACTACGTAATAATAGTACCACGGGATAATACTACTACGTAATAATAGTACCACGTGATAATAGGACCACGGGATAATAGGACCATGTAATAATACAACCACGTAATATTACGACCATCATTTTTCTAAATGAGCTGAGATCAACACGTTCCTGTACCTAACCGTAACCTGGTGGTAAACGTTGTGAAAAGGACACAGTTTGGTTATGTTTAGAAGATGGAGGTTTGGGTTGTAATAACTAGCCTACGGTTGCTACGTAACTTCTTAAAGTCAAAATAACGAAATGTTTACCTTTAGTGTCACGTTGGACATAAACGACGCTCTCCTGGGTGAAAGTCCTGTGTTTGTCGGACCCATCCTCCCACCCGTTGTCTCTCGTTATTCTACGTCACCTGACTTCCTCTTTTGCTCCCGTCGTGAATTGTTGCGGCCACTAGAGGTCGCTGCCTTCCGATAGACGTAGATATGGGTCGTAACATCCTGCTCGTACAAACAACCTATTGGGTCAAGTACATAGAACGATGTTAAATTTACAATTAAAAGTTAAAGTTAAAAGACTACTTAATAAGTAACAGTACAGAAGATAGTACAGACAATAGCCCTTAAAATAAACGGTCTTTCAAGGTTTGTTCCCCGTGTGAAACCAGAAGTCAACTTAAGGTAACTTCCGTACTTAAGTAACATCACCTCTGTAGTTATTTCAACCCAAAACAAGATCTTTTATTCAACCTAACTAAGTAGTTTTGTTGCCTAAACTTAACTCACTTGTTTCACATTTTGTTGAACATTTGTAGGCGAATTCACAAAAAAAGAGGAATACGTTCTTGTAAGATATCATATGAACTGTTGCATGAGGACATTTTGTTTAAACACAACTGTGATATTAGTATTAATAATATAGCATTCATTGACAATTTAAGATAATTTGACCCATTTCACATAACTTATTCTACAGCTGTGAATCTTATTATATAAGCTGATATTTAGTATTTACAATGGATGTGGCTGAACATTAAATTATAAAGAATAAATTGGATATTTTTTCACCATCACTTCGTCCCACTTCAGCTGATGGTGAGTCAGACTGATCTCCATTCATGGATCCGTTTACTGCCGTTTATCCAGACGATCAACCTTCTCCGTTCTGGAGCCTCTAAAAGAAGCTTTCCTGTCGTAGAGAACACAGACGATTTACAGTAAAAAGCCTCTTTTTATTTTAAAGCTTCCATCCTGATATTTAATATATATTATCCACAGAGAAGTGATTCATTCTGCGGGAGGTTTTTTTTTTGTTAGTTAAAACTGAATCACTTTAACTGACATTTTATTGGTATTTGGGTTTGAACTGCAGATGTTTTACAGACACATTTTGAAGAGAGACTTAAAATACGGCTGCAATTAATGATTATTTTCATTATGGAAAAATGTGTAAAATATTCTTTTCAATAAATTAATTTATTAGTCAAATATCAGAAACAAAATGTACTTTATTTATAACGATATAAAGCTGCAACCTTGCACATTTTAGAAGCTACAACTAGAGAATATTACATTTCAGCTTGATACATAATTGTAGTTGTTAGCATTCATTGTAATCTACTAATGGATCGTCTGTAAACATTTGGGAGTCGTAAATCATTTCAATCCCTTCTTTTCTGTAAAAAGAGAGAGAGAGAGAGAGAGAGAGAGAGAGAGAGAGCAGTTTTCTGACTGACGTGGATATTTCAGAGCAGAGCGACGCTGCGTTCGTCTGTTTGTTGGCGATGTGACCTCGACGATCGCTGGTAAATAGGAACCAGTAAAGTCCTGCAGGGTTCAGTGTGGTTCACGGGCTTTTTGTTGGTTTTTCTGCTTGGTTCCTGTAACGAGCTCTCAGACACATCCATCACTGCTCACAGTCACAGCGCCGCTAACGTTAGCAATCTGC
>NW_027176975.1:1518371-1530871 GCF_023349555.1 Cebidichthys violaceus | reverse complement strand
TACTATATTACAAACTGGAGTACAGACTGTACAGACTGTAGCACAGACAGTAGTACAGACTGTAGTACAGACTATAGCACCGACTGTAGTACAGACTATAGCACAGACTGTAGTACAGACTATAGCACCGACTGTAGTACAGACTATAGCACCGACTAGCACAGACTGTAGTACAGACTGTAGTACAGACTGTAGTACAGACTATAGCACCGACTGTAGTACAGACTACAGCACCGACTGTAGTACAGACTATAGCACCGACTGTAGTACAGACTGTAGTACAGACTATAGCACAGACTGTAGTACAGACTATAGCACCGACTGTAGTACAGACTATAGCACAGACTGTAGTACAGACTACAGCACCGACTGTAGTACAGACTATAGCACCGACTGTAGTACAGACTGTAGTACAGACTAAAGCACAGACTGTAGTACAGACTGTAGTACAGACTGTACAGACTGTAGTACAGACTGTAGTACAGACTAAAGCACAGACTATAGTACAGACTGTACAGACTGTTGTACAGACTGTAGTACAGACTGTACAGACTGTAGTACAGACCACATTCCAGACCACAAAGCTATTTAATCAACGCGGTGACAAATCTTGCAGACGGTCAAATTTGTAAAAAAGAAAAGCTCTCTCCTGGTAGCTGTTAACTTATTTTATTTCTTGTTTATTTCATATGGGTTGTTTCATTTATAATTATCTTATCTTATATATTTTTTTATATTAAAATGTTTAATCTTTAAAACGAGACGGTTTATGTCATTGGGCATCTCCTCTAATTAACCGTTTAAATGAAATTTGGACCAACTGATATTGTGACTATAAAAAAGAAAAAAGATGACTTATGTAAATGTCAATTTACATGAAATAACATGTACATACTCTCTTAGTTAATTGTCACTAAAGCTTACTTTGTATCTTCATGGTTTTCATTTATTAGTATTATTATTATTATATATAGATATAAATATATCCTGACAAATGTCTCCTTAAAAGGCCACATGCTGCAGTTAAACTTGGCCCATCATGTTTTTACAGTGCGGTCCTTCAGCCGGTCAGTCAGCAGCTGTGCGGCGCTGTCACACTTCATCAAAGCTCCATCACCAATGATAATGTGACCCGGCCGACTCAGCACCGCCACTCCCTGCTGCCCAGAATATTGGCAAGTGTCAGATAGCCAATAGATTTATGTATGCAAATCAGCCCGATCGATAGCGCCTGCCAGGGCCAGAGATCTACAACCGCGCCACATCGCCTGGAATATTTCCTGTCAAATAAAAAGCCAGCGGCAGAGCAGAGGGAGCGCGGACAAAAAATATATAATAAAACAAAAACTTAGTATGAAAGGAAAAATGATTTGGAGAAGAAGAAGAGGAGGAGGAGGAGAGGAAAAAGTGGAGATTTGATGAAGAAGGTTCGCTGTCAGCGAGACGGCAGACGGCCAATCATGAGAGAGAATAAATCAGTGCAGGGCTGTCATTGGAGGGAAGAGGTTTTACTGTCACAGTACAAAGACATTATCTTCATACATCAAGATATGTTCTTGTCTTGTTATTCCAAACGTTCCACACAAGAACCACGAATGGATCCTTATATGAAAAGTTTTATTTTATTAAAAAAAACATAAGTTGTTACAAGATGCAGTCCAGCAAAATAAACATAAAAGTTTGAATTATTTTAGTTTTTGTTTGTTTGTTTTTATATTTTAATGTTTATTATGTCATATTTATGTCATATTTGGTTTATGCAAATATTGTAACTGTATTAGTAGTGGAAGTGCAACTATATTATACAGGAAACAATAAATATATATATATAAATATAAAGAAAGAAATTTCTTTATGGACATTTTGAATTTAGCAACTGAAATTAATCAGTTTTATAATAAAATATGAATTCTTGATCTGTTTGTTCATGAAATATTTGGAGACTTTTCTAATCTTCTATTCTTAAGTTATGAAAACAAAGAAATAATATTAACAATAATATTAACATCTCGACAAACAAAATGTGAACTTTTAGATATCAAATAATAATTAATGATATCCTGAATGAAGTCTTAGTGGCATGATGATGATGATGATGATGATGATGCTGAGCATTTCAGGTGATGCTTTAATATAATCTTTCATTTTGTAAATTCAAACAGACCTCCTCCTCCATCACCTCCTCCATCACCTCACCAGAGAAAAGGCCAGACTAAGCACAAGGAGAAGGGTCGGACGGAGAGGAGACGGGGGGGGGGGGGGGGGGGGGGGGGCATGTCGGTCGCCTGTCGGCGATGCAACAGCCGCCGTGTCACCGCCTCCCCCGTGGGAACTGCCCGTCAAACGGAAAGGTTGTGCCACATCTGCATAATCATTACCACGGCGACAGAAAGTCATTCTGGGAAACAATCAATGTTGTTTTAAGGGATCTTTAAAAAAAACAAAAAAAAGGGTTGAAGTGTCTTAAAGAAGATCAAGTGTCTCGGCCCGACGAACGGCAGCGCCGGCAGTTTTACCGGAAGCTGCGGAGGAAACGCCTCGGAGGTTTTTATTAGAGACAAACACTTGGAGCTTGTTTTTCTGTAAAGCAGTGAATCAGAGGAGAGTTCTGCCAGCTCACTGAGGAACACTGCTCCACTTCAGATCTACCATCGCTGTGGCTGTTTGACATTAAAACGGAGCTTTTAGCCAACGTTAAATATTATGCTGGGCCAATAACACAGCTACAGATGTAAACATCATCATCCAAACCTAAAGCAACTGGGTAACAATCACGGACTCTTTATAAGGAGTGGGTGTGGTCACCGTGCCGTTTGTGGACTGGTGTTTTTAAGCCTTGAGTTTGGAATTTTGGCCGTCCCCATCTTGGTTTTAGACCATCGCCATCTTGGGTTTTTGGTCGTCACCATCTTGGATTTGGACATCGCCATCTTGTTTTTTTGGCCGTCACCATCTTGGTTTTAGTTGTAACCATCTTGGTTTTTAGTCGTCACCATCTTTGCTTTTAGTCGTCACCATCTTGGTTTTTGGTCGTCACCATCTTGGTTTTTGGTCGTCACCATCTTGGTTTTTGGTCGTCACCATCTTGGTTTTTGGTCGTCACCATCTTGGTTTTTGGTCGTCGCCATCTTGGTTTTTGGTCGTCGCCATCATGGTTTTAGTCGTCACCATCTTGGTTTTTGGTCGTCACCATCTTGGTTTTTGGTCGTCACCATCTTGGTTTTTGGTCGTCACCATCTTGGTTTTTGGTCGTCACCATCTTGGTTTTTAGTCGTCACCATCTTGGTTTTTGGTCATCACTATCATGGTTTTAGTCGTCACTATTTTGGTTTATGCCCGTCGGCCACTTCCTCATTGGCTTCACTTTTCAGAACTGGAGTTTGCCGGAGACGGACTGAGAGATGAGCCGCCTGTCGAGTGTCTGGACCAGAGAAGGAGGCGGTTGACTTAAAGGGACTTTTAGTTTTTATCTTGTATTATTGGACTTTTCTGTCTTTATCTTGTTTGTCTTTTATCATTCTTACACAAGGCCTTGTTTCAATGCCGTTAGTTTTATATTATTGGATAATTTGTGAATAAATGATTCAACTTCTCGACGTCGTAGTATTCTTTATCTGTTATGTGCTAAACGCTGTAGTCTTGAACTGTTACTGGCTAAATGATGTACTTGTTAACGGCTCGCTATAAGCTAAACACTGTGTTCCTGCTGTGTCCTTTACATTTTACGTTTATTATAAAGAGAAGATTAAAAAGATTAGATGAGAAGCAAATAGTGAAAAGGAAACAAGAGGGAGAAGAAGGAAATGAGATGATAGGGGAGGAGGAAAGAAGAAGGTAATAAGTAATAATAAGTGGAGGAAACCAAGAGGAAAGAGGAAAGAGGAGGAGAAAAACAACAGATCTGTGACGAAAAGAGGAAGATGAAAGAAGAGCGAAGGAGGAAAAGAAGTGAGAAGGAGACAAGAGGTAAAGGATGGTGATGAAGAAGCAAAGGAAAGGAGTTGGAGGAAGAAAAAAAAAGGAGTCGGGAAGGAGGAGAGGAGAGAGGAGAGAGGAGAGAGGAGAGAGGAGAGAGGAGAGAGGGTCCTCCTCTATCAGCAGATAAGAGGCAGAAATGGATGAATCCTATTGGCCGGCGAGCCTCTTCCAGCCTCTTATCTCCTCGCCATTCGTGAACTCGGGACACATTTCATAGAAATTTGCGAAATCAGGAAAGCTGGGTATCGTGTCATCTATCACCGGGCGACACCGGCCCATACATCCTCCCGGCTTCACAATAAAAGCCACAATTGACACTTTTGTTTGGGGGGGGGGTGTTAACAATTATATGCTGCAGCAGCTACAAAGCACCAGCTTTGGGTTTCTTGTTTTCAAGGTCAAACTAACTGAATTCAAGACTTTTTAAAAAGTAGCGAAGTCGCTCACGAATCACATTGGTTTAAACGGAAAGTTTGACTGTTGATTGAGAATATGACAAGAGGTTTGAGCTGAGGAGAGGAGAAAGAGGACAGAACAACATCATGGCAGGAGTGAGAGGATCAGACAATGAGGAAGACAATGAGGAAGAACAAACACATTCAAAGTGGAACTTTCAACCTCAGCTTTGAGCCGGTTTCAAGGCCCAAAGACGATAAGGAACAACCGTCACTGCAGCCGTGTCCTGGACAGCTCCACTACCTCCACCATCTTTCTTTGCTCCACACACTTTGTTCAGCCAATCTAATCAAGGAGATTCTATAAACATCCAAGTCCTCCAAATGTTCGACTAAGAACGAAGAACGAGACGGAGAATAGGATCAGTCCGTTGGCATCACTCTCACACCAGCATTCGTAGTTATACTTAAAAAATGAATGGGCCGGAATTCATAGATTTCCCCCAAAATGATTTTGTATGTTCTCCAAATAATCCTGAACGAGAACGTATGAAGCCCACTGAAGCCCACTGAAGCCCACGTAGGACGGGTCCATACATTCCATACATTCACAATTATTAGTAGTGTTTTTATTTACATTTGAATTCATCTTGTTGTTGCTCACATTCTACGTCTGCTTGCTTTTCTCTCTCCGTCCGTAAATATATATTTTATGTCGTATAAGCTCTCGTGGGTTTGACACTGTATTTTGTTTTTTTTATGTAATTCAGTGAAATGATCCGTTACACACTCCGACCGATTTTTCACTCATCTGCGCCGTGAGTATTTGGTGCGTAACCAATAAAGTTTGTATATGTGTGTGTGTGTGTGTGTGTGTGTGTGGCAGTCCTGTGCATGACAAACTGGTCCAATTTCAGGCGTGTCTCGGCGGCTGGCTGATATTTGTCTCACTGGCGTTGTTGTTGTTGTTGCGGCCCTTCCTTCCTTCCTCCTCCTCCTCCTCCTCCTCCTCCTCCTCCTCCTTTTCTTCTTTTTAGTTTCCCCTCAGATTTGAATCGGCATGGGGGGGGGGGCAGTCTGACAGGGCAGAAATAATTACAGTACAACCTTCTCCCCTCGCTGGCTGTTATATTAGCCCTCTTATCAGGCTGCTGAGGGGGGTAGTTGATCAACTAAGGTCACTGTATCCTGACCACGGCACAACAGCTACACCGCCATTTGGAGATATGATAAATAAAAGCCTGGGGGGGGGGGGGGTTACACTGCAACAACACTGTTATCTGCTGCCGAATGTTTTTCGTTTCATTCTCTTTCCCTCCCTGAAACTCCACTGTGTCCGTGTCTCCGGAGAGAAAAGGGGAGAAAGTTAAAGTAGCCGACGGAGAGAATATGGAAAGTGTCTGTAAATGATGAGCTGAAATAATAAACACCATTTTTGAAGTGGCTGTTTTTATTTATGTACCCGAGCCCTGCAGTGATAGCGTGAAAGAAGCAGCGACATTATTCTAAAAAAAGAAGGAAAAAAAAGCGGGTGTCGGAGACGGTCGGCGCCGGTGAGAGCCGAGATAATAGATGCACCTACATTATCCTGAAGTGGCGGGGAAATTGAGGGGTTAGGAGGGTGAGCGGGACCGATGTGCCTACATTATTCTAAGGCCAGATGGATAGCGAGGGGGGGGGGTCGTAGATGGAGAGCGTGAAAATAAATACATCTCCATTATTCTGGAGTCGAGTGAGAGCGAGAGGTTAAGAGTGAGGGAGGGGGGGGGGGGACAGATGCAGATGCATTATTCTGGAGTCAAAGTGGAACATTTCAGAGGTGGAGGTGAAGCGGGAAAAAGTGGATGCACCATTACTCTTGGGTTTAGGCGACAGAGGGAGGTTAAGGATGCAGGTTTACCTACATTATTCTCAACCTGATGGAGGCAGGAAGACCACAGTGTTAATGGTGTGGTTTGTTCTGTAAGGGGGAGTCAAAACAAGAGGTTAGTCCGAGATACAGGTGTACAACCTCCAGCAGGGGGCATCAATAAAGTGCATCCGCACAATCACCATCTTGGTTTTTGGTCGTCACCATCTTGGTTTTTGGTCGTCACCATCTTGGTTTTTGGTCGTCACCATCTTGGTTTTTGGTCGTCACCATCTTGGTTTTTGGTCGCCACCATCTTGGTTTTTGGTCGCCACCATCTATGTTTTTGGTCGTCACCATCTTGGTTTTTGGTCGCCACCATCTTGGTTTTTGGTCGCCACCATCTATGTTTTTGGTCGCCACCATCTTGGTTTTTGGTCGCCACCATCTATGTTTTTGGTCGTCACCATCTTGGTTTTTAGTCGTCACCATCTATGTTTTTGGTCGTCACCATCTTGGATTTTGGTCGTCACCATCTTTGTTTTTGGTCGTCACCATCTTGGTTTTTGGTCGCCACCATCTTGGTTTTTGGTCGCCACCATCTATGTTTTTGGTCGTCACCATCTTGGATTTTGGTCGTCACCATTTTGGCTTTTGGTCGTCACCATCTTGGATTTTGGTCGTCACCATCTTGGTTTTGGTCATCACCATCATGGTTTTTGGTCGTCACCATCTTTGTTTTTAGTCGTCACCATCTTGGATTTTGGTCGTCACCATCTTTGTTCTTGGTCGTCACCATCTTGGATTTTGGTCGTCACCATTTTGGCTTTTGGTCGTCACCATCTTGGTTTTTGGTCGTCACCATCTTGGTTTTTGGTCGTCACCATCATGGTTTTTGGTCGTCACCATCTTTGTTTTTAGTCGTCACCATCTTGGATTTTGGTCGTCACCATCTTTGTTCTTGGTCGTCACCATCCTGGATTTTGGTCGTCACCATCTTGGTTTTTGGTCGTCACCATCTTTGTTTTTAGTCGTCACCATCTTAGATTTTGGTCGTCACCATCTTTGTTCTTGGTGGTCACCATCTTTGTTGTTGGTCGTCACCATCTTGGCTTTTGGTCGTCACCATCTTGGATTTTGGTCGTCACCATCTTGGTTTTTGGTCGTCACCATCTTTGTTTTTGGTCGTCACCATCTTTGTTTTTGGTCGTCACCATCTTGGTTTTTGGTCGTCACCATCTTGGTTTTTGGTCGTCACCATCTTGGTTTTTGGTCGTCACCATCTTTGTTTTTAGTCGTCACCATCTTTGTTTTTAGTCGTCACCATCTTGGATTTTGGTCGTCACCATCTTTGTTCTTGGTCGTCACCATCTTGGTTTTTGGTCGTCACCATCTTGGTTTTTGGTCGTCACCATCTTGGTTTTTGGTCGTCAGTAAATATATTTTGTTCTGAAGAAAACTTCACCTTAAAACCTATAAGAAATGTATTGCTTTACATTGTTGTATATTTTGCCATTGACAGCTCTGCAAACTGTAAAAATAACAAATTGATTCAGTCAATAATACTAAAACACAGTTTAAGACATTTTATTTTGAAGGTAACACTGACCTTAACGGCTCAACTGGTGACGAAATGTGACAAAAAAAGAACACACACACACACACACACACACACACACACACACAGACTAAATATTTCTCTGGAGTCTCTTAATAAAGTCAGATGTGAATTTGTTCGTCTTCACCAGAAACCTGCAGCGTGAATATGACAGCTAGTCGATCCTGTGACGGCCACAATGCAAAGTAACACACGGCCTATATGCTGAGTGTGTGTGTGTGTGTGTGTGTGTGTGTATGCAGAGCTGATGTGAAGCCTCCTGACAGTTTGTGTGAATCGTTTCCAGTCTCTGATTATCATTTTGAGGTTTGACAGTTTGACTGTCTGGATTTTAAAAATAGAGCTGGAGAAGAGACAACACACAGGTGAGGACGGTGACGGGTGACAGGACAGGTGCTGTTCTCTGCTACCTGTACTATTGACACTTTGAATAATAATAAATATTATATAATATAATAAATAAAACCCAGTGCGACCACAGGTGAGATACATTCCTTTATTGTAATTAAAGTTCTGCTCTGCAGCGCTGCAGGAATGTCACGTCAAAACAAAAAGACATTAAAAAAAAAATCTGCTCAGATAAAGAATTTCATCGCAAAGTGAAAACATAAAAATTAAATCAACTGAAAATACTCAACCATTGCACATCATTTAGGCGGCAATGAAATGTGGAAAGACACAAAGTGAAATACAAAAAAGGTAGCGATCGATGCAGAATGATTTCAGACGAAGAATTCCAGTTTTAATTCCAACAATAAGAGATGAAAAAAAATGATTTATATCTTCAGGATGTCGGATTAGATCCTGATAATGAAGTGTGCTTTAAATTCAACGAAAACAAAATCAAGAGCACATTCAATATTTGTAGCTGCAGCGCTCACACTGACCAACAGGAGGAGAACCAGTCTGTCCTCTGGACGGACGGACGGACACCGTCACATGACAATCACTCACGTCCTCCACACCTCAAACTACCATCGCTCTTCATTCTCCTTCCTCTGCATTGGAAACACGCTTGTTAGCATCGATGCTAAATATGCTGACAAGCGTGTTTTCGAGTTCTTCATTTCCCCGTTAAAAAACAACAACAACAACCCCAAAACATCAAAGTCTTCGTCTTTGAGGGAAACGAAGAGGAGGAAGAAACGCACCGAGGTTCTGTTCACGCCGCAGGTTCTCAGGATACGACCGTTTACTTGCATCAATTTACGTTTTTTTACGAGATCCAACGTTATTCTATATTGAGGGATGCGACTCAACGTGGACGATGTGTTGTAGTTTACATACACTTTTTAAAAATGACAAACCCTACCGACCCAATTCACTACAGGCCCTTCTATATAAATCATGAATAGAGGAAATGTATAACGTTCCTGCCATTTACTTCCATTATCTTTGAACAGATGAAGCTGCCATTTAGAAGAAATACTTCCAAATACGAACATTCAGGCTCCCTCATGTGGCTCAAAAGTGAACTGCAGATAGAAATGTGAAATAAAATAATTATGGAAGAGTTTTTGTCTTGTTGGTTCTCCATCTAACAAAAAACACATTTTTAGCCGGATGTTCTCTTTGAGGTGTGAACGCCAAAATACTCACATTAACTGAAACTGTTTTATTTGGTTTGGAGAGACCGTAAAGAGCGTTTACAACCCAGAATATTGGTGATTTTACCGTTTAAAAGACCAAATAGAGACTAAATTATTGGCTCAACAGCATTTAAGCGACAATAGCTTCATGTTATTTCAAAAAAACTTTTACTTTTCAAACCGATTCAAATGAAAAATAATCTGACCTGCAACAATTCTCTTCTGGTTTTCACGGTTTACACCTGGATTCAACTTTGTGTAAAACCGTCTGAACATTTAGGACATAGATTAATTAAAGTAAACAAAGTAGCGCATTAAAAATCAAACTTTTCAAGGCAGAAGAGAGATGAAATAAAAGGTTTGTAAATGTTGAGACGGCAGCAGTGAACTGAACAAAGTGAGATTCTTCCTTCTCTGCACGAAGGAGAGAAAACGTTGCCTTCACTTACGATCATACAGCAACAGAAACAAGTCGTTTTGAGATGCGAGTAAAGGGGGGGGGGTCGAACAGGAAGTCCAAGACACAAAAATAACACAAAGGATTCAGTCAGTCGTCCTTCAGCACCAACTCCGGATCAGATTCACAGCTCTCCTTTTAAAGTATTCTGACTTTCAGGTTTGTTTAAGTGGTTCCCAAAGCTGCTAGCACTGTTAGCATGACTGTTAGCGCCGGATAAAACTACAATAATGAAATGTTTATGGATGAAATTCAGCGGATAATTGCAACCCATTCTTAAACACTGAGCCGGAAATAAAAAAGTTAAAAGGTTCAAAACTGCATTAGGAGAAAGAAAACTACAATACCCAGAGATCACTGCAGCAGGACAACATCCAATCGGACAGCTTCAGATTTCTTGTCGGATAAAGTAAAGAAAAAAATTTGACACAATTCACTTTGGATTTGTTCCGAATAAGATACATCTCTTGACTTCACGCCAACCGCTGAGGCTCATGGGTACTGTAGTTCTTAAAAGGACAAAGTATGGAAGACCGTTAATGCCAGAAAAAAACCTGAGAAGTCAGGATTGATAAAAAAATAGACCAAGTCATTCTGTTAATCATTTACAAGCTGTATACAAATATTGAATAATGTTTAAAACACACTATTGTGTAGTTATAAGCAGCTATAGGAAAATTTTATTGTATTTTATGGGTGTTGCAGTTATTGACGAATAATTAATAACCACCAATACCTGCTTACAACTACAATATAGTGGGTTATTAACCATTTGTTTATGATACATAGCGTTTATAAATGCTAAATAAGGAGACGTAGAGCGTCGCCGCTCGTTCCTGTAGGAAAACATTCTAAATTTAAGGTTCACTTGTTGACTTTTTTTCCGGAGTTCTTAAACCAGATTCAACAGCTTTCGTCATGTGAGCAGTTTCTGTTAAATATCACAGATATTAATGCTTAATTCTTTCAATATCTACGCATACGTTAAAGTGTGTTTAAATGTCAATCTCACACCGTACTGTTCTCGACTCACTCTGGACTAAAAAACGTTTCATTATTGTCAGAATTTAAACCTTCATTTAGACTGTACATTGATAGAGAAGTATTAACTAATTTGATATATAAATATATATATATATATTTTTTTTTAGCATTCCTAACTTCATTTTTTTTTTGTCAGTAATGAGCTTCCATACTTCCAAAGACCAAACTGATGGAGAGAGAAACAAAGATGGTTTCTTTACCTTTAGAATGTGTGTTTAGGAACATTGACGTTAATCCCTAAAAACATAACTCAAATACAAACTTTCGTATTTTTCTTTCCACCAAAGTGCTTTAAGTTTGTAAAAACTGACACCGTGTTAGAATCGGTTCGATGAGGAAAGGGTTAAAAAAAATAAACTGGTGCTGTGTTCAAGTCAAACGGGATTATGAGCTTCTGGCTTGGAAACAACTTTTGCAGGTTTCATTTTTACAAACAAAATGACACACGGGAACTTTGTCCGTTTTGAAATTTTGCTGAATTCTGAAAACACCCGAGAAGGAAATAGTGTATAATAATAGAGCGCAACACTGTTGTTAATATTACCGTGTTATCGTAAAAGCAACAATTATTCTGACAGGACTTGAACGCAACACCGAAGTTCAGCGGGAAAAGAAAAAGAATAAAATAAAAGATGACGAACTGTGAATTCAAGAGTTTATCTTGATTTTGTTTTAACTGCAGAAAAGTCACTTCTTCATCGCTCTGGGCATGAACAGGAGGAGGAGGGGGAGCGGTGCATTGTGGGTAGTGTAGTCAGGACTGTCTTTATGAGATGGCCTTGGCTTCGGGTAAGAAGGCGTCCCAGTATTTAATCAGCTGTGGAAGCAAAAAAGGGAAATTATTCACTTTTTAATTTTTTAATTTCATTGTTTAAAATGTTATTTGTAAAATGTCTTATTTGTTGTGTTCCATGATAAACATATGGAAGTCTGAGGCTGACAATATTAAACTTAAATTGTGTAATAATATTTGTGTTTGAGTGTCTTTAAAGAGGCAGAATTACTGATAACATTTTATATTTAAAACTTCATTGACAAATCATTTTCAGTGCAAAAAATGTACATTAAAATTAAAATTCTGAATTAAAATAAAACTTTATTGTCCATAACTACATAACTGACAAGGATCACAAACAAACACATTAAGTCCAAGGTATTGTTGTGTACTATGTACGAATTACTTATACATAATACACACATATAATTCATACATAATACACACATGTATGTTTCAATTATTTCATCTGAAAATGTAAAAAATGGCCTAAAGAATTATGATTTTATTTTTTAATTGAATTTAAACTTTAATTTCTATATTGTTGAACAGAACAGCATGAACACATGAAGGTAAAATTAAATTTAATATTTTATTTTAATATTGTCAGCCGTAGACACCCTTATAATTGTAATAATCTTTGAAGTTATTTGATTCAAGTTTATATTGAAACATTATGTAAAATATAATTATTAAATATTCAGAAATTAACAAAAATGTAATATTTATTATGATTATGTATTTTCATTGATGTGTGTTATTAAGTTCGTATTATATAATATATGAATAATAATA
>NW_027176975.1:1503371-1513371 GCF_023349555.1 Cebidichthys violaceus | reverse complement strand
ACTATAGTTCTACTATAGCTCTACTATAGTTCTACTCTACTATAGTTCTACTATAGCTCTACTATAGTTCTACTCTACTATAGTTCTACTATAGCTCTACTATACTTCTACTCTACCATACTTCTACTCTACTACAGTTATACTCTACTACAGCTCAACAGTTCTACTCTACTACTACAATTCTACTCTACTCTACTACTACAGTTCTACTCTACTACAGTTCTACTCTACTACTACAGTTCTACTCTACTATAGTTCTACTATCGCTCTACTATACTTCTACTCTACCATACTTCTACTCTACTATAGTTCTACTCTACTACAGTTCTACTCTACTACACCTCAACAGTTCTACTCTACTACTACAATTCTACTCTACTCTACTACTACAGTTCTACTCTACTACAGTTCTACTCTACTACTACAGTTCTACTCTACTATAGTTCTACTATAGTTCTACTCTACTACAGTTCTACTATCGCTCTACTATACTTCTACTCTACCATACTTCTACTCTACTATAGTTCTACTCTACTATAGTTCTACTCTACTATAGTTCTACTATAGCTCTACTATACTTCTACTCTACCATACTTCTACTCTACTATAGTTCTACTCTACTACAGTTATACTCTACTACAGCTCAACAGTTCTACTCTACTACTACAATTCTACTCTACTCTACTACTACAGTTCTACTCTACTACAGTTCTACTCTACTACTACAGTTCTACTCTACTATAGTTCTACTATAGTTCTACTCTACTATAGTTCTACTATCGCTCTACTATACTTCTACTCTACCATACTTCTACTCTACTATAGTTCTACTCTACTACAGCTCTACTCGACTACTACAGTTCTACTCTACTACTACAGTTCTACTCTACTACAGCTCTACTCTACTACTACAGTTCTACTCTACTACTACAGTTCTACTCTACTACAGTTCTACTCTACTACTACAGTTCTACTCTACTACAGCTCAACAGTTCTACTCTACTACAGTTCTACTCTACTACTACAGTTCTACTCTACTACAGTTCTACTCTACTACAGCTCTACTCTACTACTACAGTTCTACTCTACTACAGTTCTACTCTAGTACTACAGTTCTACTCTACTACAGTTCTACTCTACTACAGCTCTACTCGACTACTACAGTTCTACTCTACTACTACAGTTCTACTCTACTACAGCTCTACTCTACTACAGTTCTACTCTACTACAGCTCTACTCTAGTACTACAGTTCTACTCTACTACTACAGTTCTACTCTACTACAGCTCTACTCTAGTACTACAGTTCTACTCTACTACAGTTCTACTCTACTACAGCTCTACTCGACTACTACAGTTCTACTCTACTACTACAGTTCTACTCTACTACAGCTCTACTCTACTATATTTCTACTGGACTCAGATGTTTGGTTTCCAGCAGCTCAGAGTTTTAGTGACTTCTGGTTTGGACTTCACTAAATAAAACCAAATCTACTTCCCAGAGAACTCCTAATAGAACCCCAGTAGAGGACCGGGTCACGCTCCGGTCTCACCACCGGACCCGGGTCGTACCTTGACGGCGGTGATGAGGCGGACGTAGTCTCCCAGTAGCTCTGAGAAGAAGTAGAAGTCGGCGTTGGCCTGGTCCTGGTGCAGCTGGTCGATCTTCTCCTCCACCTCGGCCAGCTGGGACAGAGCTCTGGACAGAGCCGTGTGGTCCTCGCTGTTCCCCAACATGGCCGCCGACTTGGCGAACAGCGCCGTGTTCACCGACAGCTCTGGAGAAGAAAGACAATGTATGAAACTACATATAAAGACGTGTTCAGTGTGGACCACATTACTAATATATATATATATATATATATATATATATATATATATATATATATATATATATATATATATATATATAACATGTTGAATGATTTATCTAAAAGGGCTTCAATAAACAACAACAACACAGATCTGTCATGTGCTTTGGCGCCCCCTGTGGACTAAGGTGGTAGTGAACGTGAGAGTTAAAGATGGCCGTCGTCTCACCTTTCCTGTGACAGACCAGAGACTCAACGCTGGCGTGAAGTTTCCTCAGCTGAACGTCCAGATTCTCAAAATGTTGCTGCTTCTCCTCAAACCACTAAAACACACAGGACACGAGTTTTTAACTTCCTCCGCCCTTATTTATATCCTTTCTCTCTCCCTTTCCTTCCTGCTTCCTTAGATCCAAGTTTACTTTCTTCCTTCATCCTTTCTTCCTACCTCCCTTGTCCCTACTTCCTTAGTTCATATTTCTTTCCTTCCCATCTTCCCTACATACTTATTTACTTTTATCCTTCCCTCTTTCCTCCCCAGCTCCCTTCAGCCTTATTGTGACCTTCTTCTCTCCTCCTTCCTTCTATCCTTTCCCTCCTCCCTCTCCTTCCTCCTCTCTTATTCCATCAGTTCTTTCCTCCCTCCTTACTTTCATCCTTCTTCCCCCTTTCCTACTCTTTTCTCCCTACTTCCTTCATCTATATTTCCTTTCCTCTTTCCTTCTCATCTTCTCTACATGCTTATGTTATTTTCTCTTTCCTCCTACACTACTACTGAATACATTTCTTCTTCCTTCCTCCCCTGCTCCCTTCAGCCTTACTGCGACCTTCTCTCCTCTTCTTCTCCTGTACCTCCTCCTTCCTTCTATCCTTTTCCTCCACCCTTTCTTCCTTCCATCCTGCTTCCTCACTTCATCTCTTTTATTTCCTACTTCCCCTTCCATATTATCTTTCTTCCTCCCTAGTTCCTTATTTCCATTATTTCCTCCACATCCTCAATCCTCTTTCAATAGCTACAATAACACTTTCCTACTTTGTTCTTTCCCTCCCTTCCTTCCTCCAGCCTTCTTGAGCCTCCTCCCTTCCTCATCTTTCCTTTCCTTCCTCCCTTCTATCCTCCTCCTCCTTCACTCACAGCGTCCGACTCGTTCATCTTGATGGTCATCTTGTTGACGGCTTCGGCGGCCTTGTTGACCATTCGGAGGAGTCCGGCGCTGCTCAGAGCCTGAGTGCTGATCGCCCGCGGCAACTAGACAACAAACAAACAACAAACAACAAACAAACAGCATTCGTGGTTAAACTCATTGATAAAGTCAACATAAATCCACTTCCAGTGTGTTAAAGCTGCATTCTCTCTAGTGTCCACCAGGGGGCGACTCCTCTGGTTGTATAGAAGTCTAGTCTAAAATGACTCTACTTCTCTCTTGATTTATTCCCTCAGTAAACATTGTAAACATGAGTTTATGGTCTCAATCTCTAGTTTACAGTCTTCTTCAATACAGCATGATGTTCATTTAGTACATTATGCTCCATTTAGAGTCAAACAGACCATAAAGCAGGGGATGCTTTAGGGGCGGGGCTACACAGTGATTGACAGGTCTCTACCAGAGACGTATACGGTGTCTCTACGTCACTCCTCCTCAGTCCAGATATGGTCACTTCCTGTTCACTGGCTGCAAAAAAAACAACATGGTGGCTGCCATTATCCAAGATGGCGACAGTGAAATCGCCGATCTTGAGGCTTCAAAACATCAGTCCACAAACCAGTGAGTGACGTCCCAATGACTACGTCCACTTCTTATATACAGTCCATGGTTTTAACTCAAACCACGATCTTTTCCTAAACCCTGACTAAGTACTTTTGTTGCTTAAACCCAAATAACTTGTTTCCTGTGAAGACGGAAAGCAGAAGTTGACACGTGTTGCTTGACTTTCGTTGAAAAACTTTTGTTAAAATATCCTACAAACGGTTGTTTGAGGATATGTTGGAAAAGTTGATTTTTATCTCTTTTTTCAGCTTTGCCAACTTTTCTACCGCATCCAAACAGGGATGTATTTTAGATGATTCCACTGTAAATATAAAATGTGCATAAAAGGCTACTCACTGCTACTCACATGCTACAGCATGATGTTCATTTAGTACATTATGCTCCATTTAGAGTCAAACAGACCATAAAGCAGGGGATGATTTAGGGGCGAGGCTACACACTGATTGACAGGTCGACACCAGAGACTGGCTCAAAGGTTCAGGTATCGCAAAGACATCTCAAGACATAAGAATAGTCTATTTATTAATTTATCATAAAAAAAATAATCATATTTTCTATTATTATTATTATTATTATTATTATAATAATTTCTTAATGAGATTCACTTGTGCTGTTCTTGCATATTTGAAAACGTTAAAATAAAATAAAAAAACAAAAATGTATTTCATTATTATTCTTGTTTTCATTTGGCTGCTTTTTTAAAATCACTTTTAAGTTACCACCAACAGAAATACACACTTCCTGCGCTGATGTTTCACAATAAAAGTCTTCCAGAAGGCAGAGTTGAGTCGCATTGACTAACACAGGAATCTACATTATAGTTAGATAAAGGGAGGACTTAATGATATGCATCATTATTATTATTATTATTTAACCGGGGCTTTATTCATTTGAGGTTTCAAGACATCCTTCCTTCCCTTCCTCCCTAACCCTTTAAGCTTCTATTCGTCCTCCTTCCTTCGTTCTTTCCTCTCCTTTAATTCTCTCTCTACCTGTTGATGTGTCTCTTCGTTTAGCTCCTTTCATTCCCTCCCATCTCTCTAAACTCCATCACAGCTGTGGTCTTTTCTCCCCCCCTCTCTTTCTCCTCCCCCCCCCTTCTGATTGTGATGTCTCCCACATTTTAGCTCCAATCAGATTTAAGGCTTTATTGCCGTGGAGCAACTTTAACCGTCGTATATAAAAAAGAACAAGCTGAAAACGAGGCCGTCCATCTGAAAACAGGCTCATTTCTCTTCATTTTGGGAAAGTTTACTTCGTCGGCTTCCTCCCCCCTTCCTCCCCCCTTCCTCCCCCCTTCCTCCAATCTCATTTACCGGGACGGCTCGGGTCCCCGGGGCCCCTCTCTGACGGGGGGGGGGGGGGGGGGGGGGGGGGGGGGTTGTGTTTCATTAAGCGAGGCCGGACGGACCGACACGCACGGTCAAGCGTCCGAGTGATTCATCTGTTAAATCGGTGACACCGGGCCATTTATTGTGGACCCGACGCAATCCCACAACCGTTAGAGAGGGGTGATGAAGAGGAGGAGGAGGAGGAGGGGGGGGATGTTTACAGGGGGGTTAGTCGGAGTGGACAATAAAGCGAGGAAACAGGAAACGCCGCGGGCCCTTAAACCCTGAGGCAGTTTTTAAAGAGGCTCCGTGGCGTCGACCTTGTCAGAGAGGTTTTTTTTTTTTTTTTTTGTGCAGAAGCATCGTCTACGTCTTCTGGGTCAGAGTGAGACATCTCTCTGCCGGGTTAGGTCCGGGACGTCACAGTGGACCCTTCGTGGTCCCCAGAGGACGAACGCCCCACGACTCCCTGACCCACCTCCACCGGCGTCACGCTGAAGTAACTAAGTACTTTTAAAGAGACGATCAGATGCGTTCAGGTTCTTCAGGTAAAATGCGGTCGGTTCACCTCCGAGCTCTCCAGGAACTGCAGCACGTCGGGGTCCTTCAGCAGGATGGGATGCTTCACGGTCCTCATCAGATACCTGCAGGAGACACGCATCACGTGAGGCTTGGTGCTGATGTGAACCAGCTTCTTCTGAGACGTGATGTGGTGTCACCACGTAAACGTCCTTCACAGAAACATCTGCATCCCTTACATTATAGTCCGATAATCATAACTTTAATAATAATAATAATAATAATAATAATTAATAAAAGCAACTTTTGTAATAAACAGGTTTACAAATGTTACAACTGAGGATCATTATTACCAAAATACACCATAAATCATACAAAATTAAAGTTAAGAATTTTAAGTGTGTGTGTGTGTGTGTCCATCAGTGTGGAGTTCTGCAGCTCTGAGCTCCATCAGCTGTCACTGGCTGACCTTCCTGTCAATCAAACACCATCAGTAAAGGCCAGCGGAATGCCAGCCCCGCCCACCTCCTCCGTATTCAACACACACACACACACACACACACACACACACACACACACACACACACACACACACACACACATATACACGTACATGAACATGTGTGTTGTGATAATGATGTATCTAATATTTGTGGTTTAACCTTTAGGCCTGTAAAGTTCTGACCAGGTTGATCTTTAACACACACACACACACACACACACACACACACACACACACACACACACACACACCTTTTAAAAACCACTAAATTTACACCATTCATAAAATCCATTTTCGTTGGATTTTCAACTTTCCGACGGTCCTTGAACACATCGCGCGTTTCATTTTCTTCGCGCGGTGAACAGAAAGGAATCACAATTTAAATAAAGATTTAAATCTTGAATCACCTGAGTCACTTTAAAAGCTAGAAATGCTCATGAATCACATGACGAAGACGTAACTGGTGGGAGTGAAAGTCGACTTCGCTGGATGACAAACCGAGATCTCCTGAGAGGAGATCAATGTAACATAAGTGAGGATGATCATTTGACCGTACCGCTCCAGAGCAGACCTCCTCTTCTCCACAAACTCGTTGGACGACTGGTCCTCCTTCCCCACCTTCACCTTGGTCATCCCTGCAGACGAGGAGGCGCTCATTAACACATAACCGATTAACAAACAGCTAATGAAGCATCACGGTCACATGTAAACAGACGTCTTTTATTTTATAGGACTTCACTAACAGACGTTCTTTAGTTTTAGTAGACGGAGAACTAGAGTCTGTTCAGAGAGACAAAGATCCTCTGAGACACAGAAGAAGAAGAAATCAGCTGGAAGCTTAGATTCAAACAGCTTCCTGTTTCAGAGTTTCACAATAAAAGCAGCCTAGAACAAGCTGGAGTTGATATTATCACAATAGAAACAGAAGGTTGGTGTAGAGTTACTGAACTAATCTCAGGTTAAACCTCTTCAATCAATGTTTACTGATTAATATTTCATATTTAAACTCATTCTACACCAAGTTCAGGATTCTCACGGTCATGTGACACAAACTGTTTCACATGTAAATAAAACATTTGTTGTCTGAGGAAAAAGATAAATATATATATAATATAACAGCTGATTATAAACTTCTCAGCAGCAGCGTACGTTGTTATATTAATTCATATTTACTGTTATATTAATTCATATTTACTGTTATATTAATTCATATTTACTGTTGTTATATTAATTCATATCTACTGTTGTTATATTAATTCATATTTACTGTTGTTATATTAATTAATATTTACTGTTGTTATATTAATTCATATCTACTGTTGTTATATTAATTCATATTTACTGTTGTTATATTAATTCATATCTACTGTTGTTATATTAATTCATATTTACTGTTGTTATATTAATTCATATCTACTGTTGTTATATTAATTCATATCTACTGTTGTTATATTAATTCATATCTACTGTTGTTATATTAATTCATATTTACTGTTGTTTGTTTAGTAATACTTTGTGACCCTCTGAAAGTACCCAAACGGACTCCCTGAACCTCAGTTTGGACAACAGTTCTCAGTCGTTGGGGGGGGGGGGGGGGGGGTGTTCAGCTCGTGTGTGTAGCGGTGGCTTTGCTTACCCACAATGCTTTTCTCCGGCGCGGGGGGGACGATGTAGCCTATGTGAAGATACTTGGAGGCCAGTTTGCTGTGCAGACCCAGAAAATCACTGAAACGCCTTTTTACTGAAAACTCATGACTCTTGAACAGAGACATGGAGGTCTGGACGAGAGACAAAAAGAGACGTAAAGAGACATGAGACATAAAGACACAAGATATACGTAAACAAAGAGACGTAAAGAGACATAATGAAGAGACAAAGAGACGTAAAGAGACATAATGGAGAGACAAAGAGACGTAAAGAGACATAATGGAGAGACAAAGACACGTAAAGAGACATAATGAAGAGACAAAGAGACGTAAAGAGACATAATGGAGAGACAAAGACACGTAAAGAGACATAATGAAGAGACAAAGAGACGTAAAGAGACATAATGAAGAGACAAAGAGACGTAAAGAGACATAATGGAGAGACAAAGACACGTAAAGAGACATAATGGAGAAACAAAGAGACGTAAAGAGACATAATGAAGAGACAAAGAGACGCAAGATATAAAGAGACGTAAAGACATGAGATATAAAGACACAAAGAGACGTAAAGAGACATAATGAAGAGACGTAAAGAGGTATAAAAGAAATATAAACAGACGTAAAGACACATGAGACATAAAGAGACAAGATATAAAGAAACAAAGAGACGTAAAGAGACATAATGAAGAGAAAAAGACGCAAGATATAAAGAGACGTTAAGACACGAGATATAAAGACACAAAGAGACGTAAAGAGACATAATGAAAAGACGTAAAGACACAAGATGAAGAGACATAATAAAGAGACGTAAAGAGATGTAATGAAGAGACGTAAATAAATATAAAGAGACATGAAGAGATATAAAGACACAAACAGACGTAAAGAGACATAATGAAGAGACGTAAAGACACAAGATGAAGAGACATAATAAAGAGACGTACAGAGGTATAAAAGAGATGTAAACAGACATAAAGAGACATAATGAAGAGACATGAAGAGACGTAATGAAGAGACAGAGAGACATGAAGAGACGTAAAGAGATATAAAGAGACATGAAGAGACGTAAAGAGACAGAGGACAGTGAATAAAGTGAGGTCCTGCAGCAGCTTGTTAGTCCTCACATGTTAAACAGTAGCAGGCCTGGTGGATATGATGACAGAACAAGGCTTCTCTAAACCAGACTTGGTTAAACACAAGAACAAACAGAAGGTTCCGTCTACTCCTGTTGATTCTATTGGTGTAGCTTCAGTCGTGACGTTTATGTATTTGCTCAAACAACAACACAATGCATTAGAGCAGTAACACACACAGTGCTGGTGAGATTAATTATGGACACACCTCACCATACATTTTGACATCTTTGATGCTAACATTAGCCATGCTAACATACTGTAATATTGTAATCTGAGTCTCACAGAGTCCAGTTCAGACTGATAACAGTTGACCCATCATGGCCACCGTACAGAGGACTTATTTTAACTGGTCTAAGAACAGAGGAGGTGTTCAACTCTTCTGTTGTCTCACCTTGATCGACACTTTGTAGGCCATGTAGGCGTGCATCCCGTCACCTGGAACACACACACACAACACAGCTTTCAGCACACACACACACACACACACACACACACACACACACACTATCTACACAGTATAAATACTTAGTACATATCAAACTGGTTAAACTGGTTACTTGTGTTTTCTGACAGCAAACTGTTTAACTGTTATATGTGCCGTCTCTTTCGTGCATATTTCTGCATGGCCTGCAGGGACCCAGTAGGGCCTGTAGGGGGCACCAGTAGAGCCTGCAGGGGGCACCAGTAGAGCCTGCAGGGGGCCCCAGTAGGGCCTGCAGGGGGCACCAGTAGGGCCTGCAGGGGGCCCCAGTAGGGCCTGCAGGGGGCACCAGCCGGGCCGCATCAATAAAACCCATCAGCACAATCGTTTGGTGGGACGATGACTGAGCAGAATGTCGACTCTGCATTTTAACTTTGCGCTGATGGCAGAAAGCTGATGTGAGATATATAAACGTCCATCATCGTCTAGGAAAGACAGGAAGAAAAAAAGAGGGGCTGATGGGAAACGTAGTGGCAGTTTGTAGAAACGCTGGAACTATTCCTGGTGAATTAGCAAAAATCTTTAAATTCAAGAACACTCATTTTTTCTCACATTCGCGCTGATCTTTGCTGAAACACCTCTCATATCTCAGGGTGTTCCAGGATAACTCAGGGTATTACAGGACTACAGAGTATTCCAGGACTACAGGGTGTTCCAGGATAACTCAGGGTATTCCAGGACTACAGGGTATTCCAGGACTACAGGGTGTTCCAGGATAACTCAGGGTACTCCAGGGTGTTCCAGGACTACAGGGTGTTCCAGGATAACTCAGGGTACTCCAGGGTGTTCCAGGACTACAGGGTATTCCAGGAC
>NW_027176975.1:1478371-1498371 GCF_023349555.1 Cebidichthys violaceus | reverse complement strand
GAGTTTAAAACTGAGACACTGAAGGAGGAAACGGGACGAGTCAAAGGTCTTTAAACACTCCACTTAACCCCCGGTCCACCTTAAAAAACCTCCACACACTGTGTGTGTGGGTGTGTGTGTGTGTTTAACAACCTTCAGAGTGTTTATTGGTCCTTGTGAAGCAGCGTGTCAGTTATGAACACACACACAGAGGAAGTGGATCACGATCACACACACACACACACACACACACACACACACACACACACACACACACACACACACAGGTCATTGAAGAGGGCTGTTGTGACACTCAAGGATGACAAACATCACCAGGAATGAAATCCAGAGTGCTGACATGACGAAAACAGAAAAAACAGCCCTCTGTGTGTGTGTGTGTGTGTGTGTGTGTGTGTGTGTGTGTGTGTGTGTGTGTGTGTCCAGTTTGTTTCTGTGCTGAAGTTACAACACCACCAAAGAAGAAACTTAAATCTTTTATGATAATCTGAGATATTATTTTTAAGAGATCTCATATATATATATATATATATATATATATATATATATATATATATATATATATATATATATATATATATATATATATATACATACATACATACATACAAGATATATTAACTGTATCTGTCTGCTCAAATCTTAAAGGGCCGGTTCACCCAAATACCACAGAAAAAACTATGTTTTTTAAGTATTTATAACTTGCAGTATCTGGTCCTGAGTGCACATGGTTCTGGTTTTAGGAGTCAAGATATTCCTTCTTGTAACGGTCTGAACCAAACGAAGGGTTTCTCTCATGGGGTCGGATGGAAAAAACATCTGGTTTAAAATGTCTGAACCAATAAAACTCTTTAAAGACAGTTGTGCTCTTGTCAATGAATTCAATCCTCCAACAAATGAGTTAATAGATGTTCATAGACGTTCAGAGATGTTTATAGATGTTCATAGATGTTCTTGAGTTAATCACATTGTGAACTAAAGCTACAGATTAAAGTGAAACATGACGGTCGTGTTTCTGTCTCTGATTCATGAAAACTAAACATCTGTTCATGGAGCTCGTTGGCAGCGCGATGCGTTCAAAGACCTCCATGTGTTTTATATTCCCTTTTAAACTGTAAACACTCATCAGTGAAAGAACTTTTAGTTTAGAGCTGATGATTATTTTCACTGTTGATTGTTTTCTCGATAAACATTTTTGATGAAAGATATTTAGATTATTCTCACAGACGAGAAAAAACCCCAGAAAATATTCAAATTTATTCATATTTAAGAAGCTGGAATCACAGAATTATGAGCGATTCAATCGTTTATCAAAATAGTTTCAGATTAATTTAATAGTTGATAATAATCGATGAATTGTTAGAGATCTATTTTAGCTGACGGTGCATTTTAAATCTGATGTGGAAAAGAAATGTACAGCTTTTAAGTTCAATAAAAACTTTAAGTTTTGCTCTCATCCACAACTATGTATACTAACTGTTTCATAATAATAATAATAATAATAATAATAATAATAATAATAAGATCAATTTAACACCAGAACTTCAAACACTGTCTTTAAATAATTCACAAAAGAATCTTTAATCTGCCCAGTTTTTTTTACCCAGTCCCTGAACGCATCACCACCCACACCTGTGTGACGGTCACCTGACCGCGAGCAAACACACCTATTCTGCGTTTTTCTTTTTTCCTCCGCGCAAACATGACCCTCGTCAGCTCCCGTGACTGTGGCTGTGAAGGCCACCGTTACTGTTGTTACCTCCTCCTGTGGTCGTAAAGACGGCTGTTTGCTCAGAGATGACAATGCAAAGAGATGAATAAAACACACCAGACTCCATTCAAAAAAGGACCGTTTTAAGGTTCTCCTGCCCGCCTGCTCTCCCTCCTCTAAGTTTTCATCGGTTCCCAGCTGGAGGCATCACGCCCTGCCTGCTGGAGCTCCCTTCGGCCTCCCTACATCACCTCCTCCGCCTCCCTCTCACCTCCAGGGTGCCGGTCTGCTCCGGGAACAGGTCCTCCCCGTCCTCCAGCTCGTGGAAGTCGGTGTGCTCCGGCGGAGGGTCCCTGGCTGTGTCCGCCATGGTCGCGTCGTTCCCGGGGTTGGATCGTGACGATGATGGCTAACTTAGCTTATACAGCTAACACGGACACATATACACGGACACACACACACGCGCGCGTACACACACAAACACCGACAGACAGCCGACTGACAGACCGAGAGGGGGGGGGTGGGGGGGGAGTCAGGAGGTTTTCCCAGCTGTGTCATGTGACCAACAGGAGTCCTGATGGGAGTCAGAGAGGAGGCGAGAGGAGGAGGTCTCACTCTGAGAGGGTTTACTGAAACCGATGGTCTGACCTCACGAGAACTTTACGGTTTTCACACAATTATCTTTTTTTTTTAAAAAACTTCTCAAAATCTCTAAATTTCGCGATTTACATTAGTTTTTAAATCATTTGAATAATTTCAAATAATTCTAGTTGAGCTAATAATTATTTGTAATATAATAAATACATTCAAATAGATTTAATAAATACATTATTTAAACACAATATAAAATAATAATTAAATTAAGGTGAAAAGGATTAAATTTCACATAATTATCTATTTTTCCAAAATCTCTAAATTTTGCTATATTTAGATATTTGAAATAATTTAAAAATTTCTAAATAATTTGAATTGAGTTATTTATTTTAGAATATAATAAATACATTGTAAACTTAAATTAAATTATATTTAAGAAAAAGTGAAAATAGTTAAACCAGAAAATGTTCTCAATTGATGTAAAAATGCGTGTATATCCCTAAAGTAAAGTACTTTACTTGAATATTGTACTTGAATGTTATACTACTTTATACTTCTATTCCATACAGTTTAGATTAGACATATTTACGAATTGAGTACTTTAACTTTTAAAACATAAACCAAATTTTTCTGAAAAGTATTTAAAATATTTCCAATGAAGGACTTTTACATGTAACAGTATTTTTCACAGAGTAGTATTCGTACTATTACTGAAGTAACGGCTTCTGAGTACTTCCTCCACCACTGAGGTGTATTCTGTCTGTTGCTATTCTTCCTGTTCAATAAAGTTTGTTTTGAAGAAAGAAACCAACCAATCATAGACGACCTTTGCTTCGTTACATCCGGGATCGTTTCCAGCGCTACTTCCGCGTCGTTAGCGAATCACTGGCGTTAAAACCACAGCTAATAAAGTTAATAACGTTATTTTAAATAACTTTTAAGGCGCCGGAAGTTGCCGCTGTCGTCGCTAGCTAGCTTGTTAGCTAACTCGCGGTGTTTACATCGGCTCTGACCGGCCTCAGAAAACTCAAAGCTGTGAAGGGCTTTACATTTCATTTCTGTCTCTGTACAGATGTTAGCATGGCTGCTAGCGGGGAGACAGCTAGCATAGCATCAGAAGACGTCCGACGTCTGAACCAGGAGGAAGAGGAAGAAGAAGAAGAGGAAGAGGAAGATGAGGAGGAGGATGACCTAGAGCTAGCGATAGCAAACATGACGATGGAAGGTAAAGACATGCCAGTGGTTAGAAAGGGAGTAACTGATGGAGGAGAAAGTATTTAGTGAAGTAACAGTACTCGCACCACACTGAAAATACTAGGTTAAAAGTTAAAGTCCTCCTCTCTAATGTTTACTAAGCAATGGCATCAACATATACTAAAAGTATTGTAAAGTAAAAGTATGTATCTATATGCAGACATATTTCAGAATAATACATATTATATCACTGAATTAAAATGTGTGTTTTTCTCTTTGTTTACTGTCAGTTTTCACCTTCATCTCCTCCTGTACTTTACTGTACTTCCCCTCTGGTTAACGAGTTCCTCTCCTCTTGTTTACTAGTTCCTCTCCTCTTGTTTACTAGCGTTCTCTCCTCTTGTTTACTAGCGTTCTCTCCTCTGGTTTACTAGTTCTTCTCCTCTTGTTTACTAGTTCTTCTCCTCTTGTTTACTAGCGTTCTCTCCTCTGGTTTACTAGTTCTTCTCCTCTTGTTTACTAGTTCTTCTCCTCTTGTTTACTAGTTTTCTCTCCTCTTGTTTACTAGTTTTCTCTCCTCTTGTTTACTAGTTCCTCTCCTCTTGTTTACTAGCGTTCTCTCCTCTGGTTTACTAGTTCTTCTCCTCTTGTTTATGAGCGTTCTCTCCTCTTGTTTACTAGTTTCCTCTCCTCTTGTTTACTAGTTCCTCTCCTCTTGTTTACTAGTTCCTCTCCTCTTGTTTACTAGCGTTCTCTCCTCTTGTTTACTAGTTCCTCTCCTCTTGTTTACTAGTTTCTCTCCTCTTGTTTACTAGTTCCTCTCCTCTTGTTTACTAGTTTATCTCCTCTTGGTTACTAGTTTCTCTCCTCTTGTTTACTAGTTCCTCTCCTCTGTTTACTAGTTCCTCTCCTCTTGTTTACTAGTTCCTCTCTTGTTTACTAGCGTTATCTCCTCTTGTTTACTAGCGTTCTCTTCTCTTGTTTCCTATCTTTCTCTCTTGTTTACTAGTTCCTCTCCTCTTGTTTACTAGCGTTCTCCCCTCTTGTTTACTAGCGTTCTCTCCTCTTGTTTACTAGCGTTTTCTCCTCTTGTTTACTAGCGTTCCCTCTTGTTTACTAGCGTTCTCTCCTCTTGTTTACTAGTTCCTCTCCTCTTGTTTACTAGCGTTCTCTCCTCTTGTTTACTAGTTCCTCTCCTCTTGTTTACTAGTTTCTCTCCTCTTGTTTACTAGTTCCTCTCCTCTTGTTTACTAGTTTCTCTCCTCTTGTTTACTAGTTCCTCTCCTCTTGTTTACTAGTTTCTCTCCTCTTGGTTACTAGTTTCTCTCCTCTTGTTTACTAGTTCCTCTCCTCTTGTTTACTAGTTCCTCTCTTGTTTACTAGCGTTCTCTCCTCTTGTTTACTAGTTCCTCTCTTGTTTACTAGCGTTCTCTCCTCCTTGTTTACTAGCGTTCTCTCCTCTCGCTCACTGTTTTGTGTTTCCTCTCTCAGACCTGCTGCAGACGGTCCAGACCGTGCAGACGGACTGCACGACCTTGGAGTCGGCCGTGCAGACGGACAGCACGACCTCGGAGTCGGCCGTCAACACGGAGCCGGACTGGGAGAGGCAGGTGGCGGCCATGTTGGAATACGGCTCCGGCCTCGCGGAGCAGTACGACGGTCTGATGAAGAAGCAGGAGGAGGAGGAGCTGGCACACGAGAAGCACAAACAGCTAGTGCAGAAGAAGAAGGAGGAGGCCACACGGCAGCACCAGGTGAGAGTGAGACACACACACACACACACACACACACACACACACACACACACTGTGGTTAAAGGGGCAGTGTAACAGAAGCGTATTCCGCTGTGTTTTCAGGCTCTTCTGGACAAACTGGAGTCTCTGCGAGTCAAACTGCAGCTGAACAACTCCAAAGCCACCAGGAAGAACTTCTTAGCCAAGAAACAGGAAATGACCTCAGAGAAGAATCGAGTAGAGGAGGAGAGGAGCAGGTGAAGACCACAAACACACCATCAAGGAACACTGTTGTTGACTAGCGTTCCCTCCTCTCGCTTGCTAGCGCTCTCTCCAATCTATAATCTTCCTCTCCAGGCTGGACAAGGAGCTGGAGGAGAGCGACCGGAGGCTCTCGGCTCTCACGGAGGAGCAGAGCGAGGAGCAGCGGAGGTGGCAGGAGGAGCTGGAGGAGCTGAGGCGGGAGATGGAGCAAGCGAGGAAGGAGGCGCGGGAGGCCGAGCTGAGGGCCTTAAGGGACGAGATCGCCGCCGTGGAGAAGCAGAGGGACGTCGCCATGGCTCGCATCGAGGCCTGGCTCAATGAGGTACGGAGGAGCGATCAGAGATGATCATTAATGATCCATATTAACAGATACGGATCCCTTTGATGTTTGGTTATAGCCGCTGGTCTACAAGGATCCAGACACCTGAAGGCATCATAGTGTAACTGAAGTGAACCTCCGCTGGTTAGCCGTTAGTGATGCTGCTAACGTTACTAGCTCTCCTCCTGTCGGTTTAAACACTGATTGGTTGTTTACAATGAAACATTATCTGACGTTGACCTCGTGTGTTACCTGTCCCAGGTGGGTCAGTACCTGAACACCGTCCGGGTGGAGTCCCCGCAGGAGTTCCAACACGAGCGGCTGAAGTGGGAGAAGAAGGAAGATCTGGTCCGGAGGAACCAGGCCGAGCTCCAGAGCCGCTTCCAGGAGGTCCTGCAGCAGCTCCAGCAGGGTCGGGAGTTAGAGTCCCTCCCCAGGATCAACGTCCCGTCTCTGCCTCAGGTCCCCATGGTAAGACCTAAAGAATATGTCTACAAATGGAGGACCTAGAAGACTTTGGTGATGTTTTTTGTTAGGGCTGGCTCAGGCCGGCCGTGGACCAGCCCTTAGCGATACGAGATGATTTGAGAAGCTTTACTTCCTATCTTTACCGACTCTTCTCTCCTCCCACAGGCCGACCTGAGGTTCAATCAGGTGATGCAGCCACTGGTCCGCCCCCGGTTCATGCCCCCCCCTCCTCCATTCCCGATGAACCGACCCTTCCCTCCCCAGAGACACCCGCTCCACTACCAGCCCCCGTATCAGCCCCCTTACCATCCCCAGTACCGTCACCGCTACCAGCACCTCCCACCTTCCCGTCACCAGTTCCAGCCCCCCCTCCCCCACCCACTCCCACTCCCCCCCCAGCACCAGCCCCTCCACATGCCTCCGCCCCAGTTCCAGCCCCACATGAGGGTGACTCCCCCTCCCAGTCTCTCCCCGTCGCCTCCCGTTCAGCCCATCCACCCTGTAGCTGCTTCCCCTCCCCCCGGCTCCGCCCCCGCCGGCAAACTCGACAAGTTCCTGGAGAGGCTCAGGACTCGTTTCCCACAATGCACCAGGGCGCAGCTGATGTCGCTGCTGCAGCAGGTGAAGAGCTCCCGCGGCACGCTGGCCGGCATGTCGATGGAGGAGGTGATCGAGCAGGTGGGCTTCAAGCTGGCGCAGAGCGAGCGGTCGGCCCCGGGGCCCATCAGCCGGCCCGCTCCGCCGGGCCCCATCCAGAGGCCGACGGCGGCGGCGGCGGGGGGGGGCGGCCGGTGGTGGAGGTCCGGCGGTCGGGGTCCGTAAACTCTGCCTGATGTGCCAGAACCACGTGGATCCGGAGAGCCGCCACCCGCTGAGCTGCTCACACACCATCCACAAAGACTGCATCAGGGTCTGGCTGCAGTCCAGCAAGAACAACTCGTGCCCCTTCTGCCCGGGGAAGTGACCCGACAACCCTCTACCGGGCTCTGAACCAGGCCGCTCCAAAGATTCCTAAAAATACAACCGACAACAAAGACGTGGAGAGCAACAGTGAAAACTAGAACCTGAGTGACGCTTCAATGTCTTACTTTGACTGATGGGTTTTTATTACATTTTCTATTGTTTGTTTGTTCAACGAAAAATCTATTTTTCTCAATGTTGTCAGTGTTTATTGTTGGTTGTCGTCTCATCAGATGCAGCCGAACAAGAAGTTCACCAAAATGCTATTGTTTGATATCAAATAAATAAAAACATGTTAACTTTCACGTCTTCACAGGTTAAATGTTGTCTAATGCTAACTGTGACACGCTAACAGTTAGCATGCTATTCATCATGTACAGTAGTGGAATTTAATGTAAGTACAGTTACTCAAATACTTAAGTTAAGTACAAGTTCCAGGTACTTTTACCTTACTTGAGTATTTTTATTCTTCTCCACTAAGTTTATCTGAAAGTTTTACTTTGTTATGAATTAAATTAAACAGTTTGTACAAGTACAACTGAAACATTTAGTCCATTAATCAATAAGTCGATTGACAGAATATTAAACTTTCTTGATGGTTGAATAATTTTTTGGCTATTTCTTTCTTTAGATTTTTCTGTATTGAGTACTTTTACTACTTTAAGTACACTTTCCTGATAGTACTGATCAGATTGTATTGAAGGAACATTGTCTACCTTTACCTGTAACAGATATATTTAATACATAGTTATTTGTATATACATATATTAAGTACATTTTTTCACAGTGTGGTATATGTACCTTTACTGAAGTAAAGGGAAACTGATCATGTAACATTTACCATGATAGCATGCTAACACGGCTACAATTAGCATGCTAATGTGCTCGTGATCAACATTATCAGTATTAGCCTAGCTATAGCTAGCATTCCAGTAACATTTAGCATGGTAGCACAACATGCTAATGCTAGCGTGAACATGCTACAGTCAGAATGGAAATCAAGACTTCCTTAATGTTTTTTTCTTTTTCAAACAAATGTGAGATTAACTTTAGAGGTGTTGGCCGACTTTGGACAGAGCCATGCTAGCTGTTTCCCCTCGGCTTACCCTGTTTATGCTAAGCTAGGCTAACAACATCCTGACTCCAGTTTACTCATGAGATCATTCACGTGCTCCTCTGATAATCACACGTTGATAGCTGTTTCCTGTATTTGCATGACAACAAAAAAAACAAATTATTATTGTGACTAAAATATTGCTCTGGTAGAGACCTGTCAATCAGCGTGTAGCCCCGCCCCTAAATCATCCCCTGCTTTATGGTCTGTTTGACTCTAAATGGAGCATAATGTACTAAATGAACATCATGCTGTATTGAAGAAGACTGTAAACTAGAGATTGAGACCATAAACTCATGTTTACAATGTTTACTGAGGGAATAAATCAAGAGAGAAGTAGAGTCATTTTAGACTAGACTTCTATACAACCAGAGGAGTCGCCCCCTGGTGGACACTAGAGAGAATGCAGCTTTAAGACGCTTCACTCGGCAGAACCAGAGGTAGGAGGTCGGGAACACATTTTCCCTATTATTCTGATGCCACATGAATGCAGCATAAATATCGATCTTCTCATTTCATTCTTGGAAAAGCTAAAAATTAAATTTTTAATTCAATGTGAGAGCAAACAGGAGGCTTCTTACTAAGATATGATCAATTATACGCAGTATAAATAATAATAGACTGTCTGACTGACATAAAGAAGTGTTTTTTTTACTCGTGATGAGCTACATTGAGGCCCTGTTGTACTTACAGTACACCTTTCACTATAAATACACTCAGTCGGAGGTATCGGCCCATAAACACTCCAAGAAAACAACCTATTGCCTTTTAAAGATTCTCCCTTCAAAGACAAACACTCTCACTCTCTCCCTCCCTCCCTGTGGACGTCCCAGTCAGCCTTAATGGGAGCGTTGGGCGTTCGATGGGCGAGGTTAAAGGAGCCGTCGCTTCCCAATAAATATCACAACACACACACACACACACACACACACACACACACACACACACACACACACACAGTCATTATTTCACACAGATAGACACATTTACAGCACTGTGTGTGTGTGTGTGTGTGTGTGTGTGTTGTTTCCTGTTTACTGCCTGAACGTCCATCTCTCCTCTAACAAACCCTCCCTCTCTCTCCCTCACTTTAAAGGTTAGTCTCTCGGCCGATTTTACAGGCAGCAGTGCCAATAAAAGCTGCTCGTCTCCTGGCGAAGCTGCTGTAATGAATGAAGAACGCTGTGAGAATGAAGACAGAACGCCACCGAGGGGGGAGGAGACGAGGAGGAGGAGGGAGGAGGAGGAGGAGGAGGAGGAGGAGGAGGGTGGAGGAATCAGAGCCACTTTGAGGGAGGGTTCAGTCCCTAAAACAGAGAGAGAGAGAAAGAGAGAGAGAAAGGGGAGTTTTTATTTGTAATATTATCATTATTATTATTTTGATACTATTACTTTTATGATTATCATTCTCATTATTATTATATAAATTAAGGATTTGGAATTGGGTCTCAAATTTGTCAAGCCCAGTTTGGTTTAGTCGGGTCTTAAAGGGATTGAATCTCACTTTTAGGCCCCCTGAGGTAAAGAATGTATTGGATGGTTGAACGGCGTAATGTAACGGCATAACAACGTAACAATGAAGTAACAATGAAGTAGCAACGTAACAACATAGCAACGTAACAATGAAGTAACAACGAAGTAACAACATAACAATGAAGTAACAACGTAACAATGAAGAAACAACGTAACAATGAAGTAACAACGTAACAACGTAACAATGAAGTAACAACGTAACAATGAAGTAACAATGAAGTAACAACGTAACAATGAAGTAACAATGAAGTAACAACATAACAATGAAGTAACAACGTAACAATGAAGTAACAATGAAGTAACAACATAACAATGAAGTAGCAACGTAACAATGAAGTAACAATGAAGTAACAACATAACAATGAAGTAACAACGTAACAATGAAGTAACAACATAACGTAACACTGAAGTAACAACGTAACAATGAAGTAACAACATAACAACAAAGTAACAATGAAGTAACAACATAACAACAAAGTAACAACGAAGTAACAACGTAACAATGAAGTAATGAAGAAACAACATAATGAAGTAACAACGTAACAATGAAGTAACAACATAACAACAAAGTAACAACATAACAACGAAGTAACAACGAAGTAACAACGTAACAATGAAGTAATGAAGAAACAGCGTAACAGCGCAGCGTAACAGCGTAACAACGTAGCGTAACAACGTAGCGTAACAATGCAACAATGTATCTTTGGCGGTCGCCATCTTGGGTTTTTTAGCAACCAGAAGTGACATGAGAGGATGGGGCTCAGTACAACCGAGCGCTGAATAAAACATTTTAGGGTGACTTAAATGAAAACACACAGTTAAAGAGTTAAAGGTTAGGGTTACCTGTCAATCACGCCTGTATAAGAAGCATTAAAATGTTCACCTGATCACCAACGTTATTACAGAGGGGAAGATGAATTATGAATTCATGAAATGTTGTAAGAGATATTTCTCTTCTGTGGCTGATAATGTTCTTCTTCACATCAGTTGAAGTCCTTTGAAAGTCGCTGATTGGCCAATTTAAACATGCAAATTACGTGTTCATGCCACTTTAAAATCAATGGTGTTAATTGGCGTTAGTTTGAATCTTCATCTGTCTCGAGATGAACGTATTTAAATGAATTAAACCTTTAAGTTTTAAAACTCCTTTCACATTCACACATTGAAAACAGCAACGATCTGCTGTTGTACGTCCAGAGGTTCCTGTTAAAGATGGTCTGTATTGGTTTAAAACTACTTTTATGAGCTGTGCAGACTCGCCGTACTCTTTGTTTTTGTGTGTTTGGCTGCCCGTTATGGATCCGGTGGGTTCGGTGGGGTGTTAGTGATGGTCTGCTGTGTCTCCAGTGGATCCTGTGACAGCTCTAATGTCGGTGTGATTTACAGACCGCTGGACAAACAAGCATCATTACCGCAAGCCTGTAAACGTGGGGCCCCACCGACCGCTCCCAAAGTGGGGTCTGGGGACCCTCGAGGGGCCCCTCCAGAGGCTCCCGGGGGACCCCTCAGCGAAATGAGAGAGTTTTATTTCACTATTATTTCATTCAGGAGGAGATAACAGACTGAGAATGAGCGATCAGAGTCTCTGCTGTCGTCTTCTCACAAAACACTTAACGTGGTTTATTGGCTCCATGTTCACTGCAGGAACAAAAAATCATTCTTATCAGGTCATTTTTTCTGTGAGTGAAAAAAAGTTTCTCAGTGTCGGAAGATTATTTTAACCTGTTTCCAATACAAATCTACTTAGTTCAAGTATTGTTTTAAGTATTGTCTTCTTCATCAAGTTTTCTTTTTCTTGATTTCATTATTTCTGGTTACAGGATACACACAAATTTGTAAAAACTTGAAAACAATGTTTTTAATAAAAATTATTTGCTATTCTTCTGGCAAAGCTGTGACAGAAATGTCTTTCACAAAACTAGAAAAGGTTTTAGCGTCCTCACTTGAGGTTTTCAAGTAAAGAAAACTCGACCCAGTCGCCAGAAGAAATGTTGTTATTGTTAGTGACTGTACAAACTGGATACGTTGATACGTTGTTGGTCTGTCTGAACCAAAAATATGTTAAAATATTAACAATGTAATGTAACAACGTAACAATGTAACATAACAATGTAACGCAACAATGTAATGTAACAACGTAACAGCGTAACACAACAGCGTAACACAACAACGTAATGTAACGTAACAACATGACAACGTGACAATGTGACAATGTGACAACGTAACGTGACAACGTAACCTGACAATGTAACAATGTAATGTAACAACATAACGTGACAACATAACGTGACAACGTAACGTGACAACGTAACACGTAACGTGACAACATGACATAACCCTAACCCAAACGTAACAGCAAAACTAACGTGAATAAATATCAAACGTCCTCAGCAGACTTTCTTACGTAACGGTGCGTAACAGGTGTAACAACATCACATAACAAGCTTTCACATGGGACACTAACAGTTGTCTCCTGAGTGAAAGTCGTGTGTTTGATGGACCTCCTTGCAGCCCATAGTGGACTTTCTCTCTTGTGTTACTCCTTATTATTCCACATTAAACGTATCTGTGTTGCAGAAACGTACAACGTCAACATTTATTCCCCTCAACCGGTCTGAGGAAAAACAGATTTAATTTAGTGTAAAATGAAAACCTTATTTTCTTAATAAGGTGGAAACTTCTTCATCATTAACTTATGAAACAAGCAACCAACACTTATCTTGAAGATGAAATGCAGATTATTCTTCATTAGTGTCACATTTAAGTCAGACTTTAACTAAATGACACCAGGTTTCTGTCCCATATCCATCTGAGGGTAAATTATAGTGTAAAAGAAAAGTCATATCTGACTGATGGGTTCAAAGTGTTTCTGTGTTTTAGTTCAGTCAGTTTAAAACCACAGAATCGTAAACGAGATGTTCTTTCCGGTCTGTTTGAGGAACATCTCTGCTGAAAACCTCCTTCTTCCACACAAACAACAACTTATAAGATAAAAAAAGAAAGTCCATCATCTCTCTGAGTTTAACGCTCGTGTATTTCTGACATTCTGCAGCACATCATCAACGGTCGGCCTCGTCTCCGGGGTCACCGGGAAACTGAGCCCAACTGTCAATTACAGAGGCAAATTAAAACAACCAGTTTACTGCCGGTTATTCACGACGTGTGCTCCTCCAGTGAGTCCGTCCTCCGGGGACAAACAGTCCGAAGGCCAAACAAACACTTTAACAAGGCGCCGCTGCTGTTTTCATGCTCGGAATCAACAAAATCGACCGCGTGACGGAGGAGCTAAATGCCAAGCGGCCGCTGGTCGCTTCTCTGCAGGTTAACAACTGCAATGCTGCCCTCCGGTGGCGCTGCAGAGGAACTACGGAGCAGCAGACAGCAGCTCAGAGCAACGTGTCACTTTACACCAGGACACAGAAAACATCAAACAGACGAGCATCGTCTTTTTAACTTTATTTAACTTTTATTTCAATATATATATATTTTTTTTAATTCATTGGTGATTAAATTCACCGTTCTGTCTCTAAAACTACAGATTTTGTAAAAGTGATTCATCAAGACTCGATTGTGCCTTTTTTAAAGAAATGTTTTTTCCCGTCTTCATCAATGTGCATCGTGTGATTCAAGTAAATGCACAAAGAAACAAGTTAACAGAAGTAATGTTTCCTTTAAAACTCTACGGATTCTATCAATAACATTGATTGTGAGCCTCTTCATCCTCATATTACCCATAACCCCCTTCTCTACATGCATCTTCTCAGACGGATAATAACTGAGTCACAGCTACAGAGGACAGTAAGTATTTAAATACTCTTCTGGTCTCTGGTCAGCAGGAACGAGCTGATGTTTTGTTGCTTTAACCTGAAAAAAAGTGCGTTTTCAATTTCCTCATCTTAAAAAAAGAATCAACAAAACATGAGTTTATGGTCTCAATCTCTAGTTTACAGTCTTCTTCAATACAGCATGATGTTCATTTAGTACATTATGCTCCATTTAGAGTCAAACACACCAGAAAGCAGGGGATGATTTAGGGGCGGGGCTACACAGTGATTGACAGGAGTCTCTACATCACTCCTCCTCAGTCCAGATATGGTCACTGTTCACCGGCTTCAGTACCATTCGGGTTCAGTCCTGACGACGGACTGGGTTCTGGTCTTAGTCTTAGCAGGACTCTGGTTCCTGTATGTCTCCTTTAACTGGACGCTCTATGAGAGTTCAGAAGAATCTGGAGTTTGTAAGTTCTTGGGTTCCGATGAGAACCAGCGGAAAGAACAAAATGCAAATGTTCACTTTGATCTGCATGTAGACGAACGCCTCGTCTGAAGGCGTCCCGAGGAAGACGAATGGTGTTTATCAGCCGGACGCCGTCTAATTACCTTTTCTTTCTTTTTCTTAAAGGTTGTATTTATTAGGATCCATCATCGCCGTTGTTACATCAATTAATGCCGTTGACGGCCGGAGGAATTCATCCTTCACGGTGCAGAAGAACCTCCTCCTCGCTCCTTTCGTTGGCATTAAAGGGCCTGTCATCCCAGCATGCCGCGGGGCCCCCCGGCCCCAGCCCAGCGGTGTCAATTAAATGTGATTGACTGAGTAAAAGAAGCACACAAATAAGCCAAAACAACGGACACAAAAATCTATACATGACACCTCCCAACACCCCCCCCCCCACCACCACACACACACACACACACACACACACACACACACACACACACACACACACACGCTCACACACACACACGCCTCCACCCGGCTGTCAAATCAAGCGCTTGTCTCGTCCGTTTTCGTGGCGTGTGCCGCGGACGTCCGCCGCCGAGACAACCGCCTCTCTGTGTGTGTGTGTGTGTGTGTGTGTGTGTGTGTGAGCGTCAGCGCCGGCCAAAACGTCCCGTCTGCCCCCCCCCCCCCCTCCTTTCACCAAACACCCCTCCATCCAAACACACAGAGAACCAATTAGCGGCTCTGGAGCCTCGTCCACGCTGCAGAGCGGAGGCCCCTGGGTATCGACTCAAACTGTTGTCCAATAAATGAGGTCTAATTTATCAATTTAACTCCCCCCCCACCCTGAAAGAAAAGGAGGGAGGACAAGAAAACAAATCGCTCTTGTTTTTCGTGACATGAACCCACGAGGATCCTGATGAATCCGCCGCTCTTCACATTTCACGTCCTCTCTGTGTTGTTTTGCTAATTGTAGAGCGTCGTGCTTCATATTTCGTGGCGGATGATTGAGGGGCGCCATTAGAGCGAACCCCCCCCCCCCCCCCCCCCCCCTCCCCCATTAGTCTCCCGTGGGGGAGGGAGGGGGGATCCGGCGTGGGAAACCATCAAAAGGCCAATTTGCTACCCAAACACCATAAATCCTGGACCGTTAAGTGACTGTTTTTGATGCCGCCGAAGCGCAGGGAAATAAATAAATATATATACGCTGTGTTATGTATCGGCCGTTAAATTACTGCTCACACACAACATCCATCTGGATCGGCGGTGGTCAAAAGTGGGGTCCAGGGACCTGCAGGGGGCCTCCTAAAGAAGAGAGCTTCAGTTGTTACTGGAAGAGCTTCATAAAAGTTCACGTCTCAAATCTGATTTCTACTTCCTTCACTTCTTCTTGTCTTTGTGAGTCATGGCGGTAAAAATGTGTTTATATGTGTCACCGACACGTCGTATCGTTATCTATGAAACGTCATGATCCCACTGAATGACTTCTCATTGTTATCACGTTAACGAGGAGTTATGAAGACCGCCAGAACCAGACAAGAAACCGCTGTTCGTTCAACATGTACGTTAGCGTCACGTCATTTACGTATTTCAGTCGTTATTTTAACCCAAACAAAGTTTTCCTAAACTTAACGAAGTATTTTACGATCTTTAACTAAACCTAACAAAGTATTTTACGATCTTTTTCTAAACCTAACAAAAGTATTTTACGATCTTTTTCTAAACCTAACAAAGTATTTTACGATCTTTAACTAAACCTAACAAAGTATTTTACGATCTTTTTCTAAACCTAACAAAGTATTTTACGATCTTTTTCTAAACCTAAGTATTTTACGATCTTTAACTAAACCTAACAAAGTATTTTACGACCTTTTTCTAAACCTAACAAAGTATTTCACAATCTTTTTCTAAACCTAACAAAGTATTTTACGATCTTTTTCTAAACCTAACTAAGTATTTTACAATCTTTTTCTAAACCTAAGTATTTCAATTTTACTAATTAACTAACTAAATATATAAATAACTAAACAAAATAAAGACCGAAAATGCATTAAGAGCATAATGTTTTTAAAAATAGTCTAAAAATAAAGTACAACGTGATTTTAGGTAAACGGGTTGAATTAGATTATCGTGTAATAAACAGCTGGTGAACAGCAGAGAGACTGAAGTCACCTGGATGATGTTTAATAAGACAGAAGAGAAAAGTCAACGTCAATCACGACCATGAAGCTCTTATTCAACAGTTTATTCATATTTACATCTTCAATAAACAGAACCGTCTGTAAACTGAGCTCAAATCAAGTCACCGATGTTCGTCTCATTTTACTGATTCATTAAAAATAAAACGAGAGTTCAGTTTGTCTCCGTCTGTCAGAACGACGAGGACACTTGTCTGAAGTGAATATGTATTCATATTCACTTGTTGGAAAATGTATTCTTTAAATATGTTGAGTTTGAGATCTCTGAGCGTCCGTCATCGTCAACCGTTTCCATCGACGATCACTTCAATAAAGTTTTATTGAAACGGGACCAGAGACTCCACTTCCTTTTGTTGTACAAAAAAATTAAAAATAAATTGAAGCCAAAATATGGCGGATACGGGCGCCGCCATCTTGAAATTTGACCAGCGGTTCGGGAGTCTGCGCCGGCATCAAAGGTCCCGCCCACATATCTGCTCCCAGCCAATCACGAGCCGAGCGCACGTACGTACGAGTATGACCTTTACTGCAGCGAGCCAGCAGGAAGTAACAAAACAAATTAAAACATGAGCAGACGTGACGCAGTTTCTCCACAAGCTTCAAAGTAAAAGAGCTGAAAACTGACTTTTACTTTTACCAAAGTAAAAACAGGAAGTAGAAACATGAGTTCTGATTTATTTCTAGTGGCTTTAAAGACCTGAACACAGACATTGAAACAGAAGATATGAACACATCTTCTACATCAGCAGAGCGATGAGACAGACGTAGAGATTCATATCAAAGAGTTTGGGTGTAGTGCACACCGCTGCCTCACGGGGGTGCTAGTGAGGCCTCACAGGAAACCAGTGCATCAGTAAACAGACCATTAAAACTCATGGAGAAGCACTTTAACCATAGAAAATAAAAAAATCCCATGTTCTCACTTATTGCCTCATTTTGCCGCTTCAAAATAAAAGCTTTTAAATAGAACTTGTGGAGGATTTACAGGAGCATGTATCCATCACTGAATTATTAAATACAAGTATTAATACTGCAGGGAGGCCCTGGATGTCTCAGCGAGTGGTGGATGTGATTATTGGATGTTTTCTGACACACTGAACTTATATTAAAGTGTAAACGTGTGATGATGAAGAGTGGAACCTGCTGCTGGAGTTCAATGCCAACACTGATTCCTGCCTCCTGCCTCCTGTCTCCTGTCTCCTGTCTCCTGGTTGAAGCGTAGACACTGCATAGATACTAACAAGTTGGATAAGATGCAGAAACTATTTAAATAACATACATACACATATATATATATATATATATATATATATATATATATATATATATATATATATATATATATATATATATATATATATATATATATATATATATATATATACAGTGGCTTCAAAACGATGTGTTGTGCTGGTGCACGTTGACCACGTGCGTGATTTTTAACCACTTTTTTTTTTTTTTTTTTAAATCATAAAACTGTGCATAAACATAAATATTAACACTTCATCTGTAGTGGAGTTCAGTAACTGAGTGGCAGAGAGAGATTTGTTTTAAACAAACTCACTTGTTGTGATAAAAACAAATAATAAAAAACGTGTGAAGTTATGAATTCTGTGAAGTTTCTTCAGGAACAAACGTTTCCTTCAGCCGGTCAGACGTCAGACGCAGAAACACGAAGGGCTTCATTAAAGGTTAATATTTACTGTGTTTAATAAACGGCTTTTCATTCAGTTGTGAAGATCAACATCAGATAGTTTAGAGAGAACAAAGAGACGCTTCTGTGATTATTATTAAAACGCTACAAAAGAAAACAATAGAAATAAATCAAAAGTTGTCGGTCTGGCTTCTACGTCGTGTTTTATGGATTTTAATATTATTACTTATAATTATGAGTCTGATTGTGTAAAGTGTCTCATGCCTCTTTATGCTGTGGTTTTATTTCTTATTTTATTTTGCTCTAATTTTACCGTTTCATCATCATCAATATATTTAATATTTTATTTATTATATATATATATATATATATATATATATATATATATATAAAAAACTTAATTTGGTACATTGGTTTCTTCGTCTTCTCTCTGCTTTGACAGGTAAAAATAAAACCTGATTAATTGATTAATTGATTGATTGATTGATTGATTGATTGATTGATTGATTGATTGATTGAGTCTGTAGAACAGCTGATCAGTGTTTGTTTATATTTGACGTCTTTGTTTGATTACTGGTTTGTCCTCCATGAAGGTGTCTCACCACGTAAACACGAGGTCCTCATGTATTCTGCGTCTCCGGTCGGCTCCGGTTCTGTTAAACGTTACTGGTTTTGCTCTTCACCTTGGCCCCGCCCCCTCCTCCCCCCCCTCTACTCTCTGACTTCCTGCCAGGTGAGTTCTGACAGCTGGAGGCCGGCTGACTGTTGTTGTTGTTGTTGTTGTGGTTCGTGTTTCCGCTCAGCGTCTCCATGATGGAGCGGAACGCCCCGAACGGACGCTTGCTCTCGCCGGCCCCCGTCGGAGTCCTCTCCTTCTCCTTCCCATGATGCCTCTCTTTGGCCGGCTCCGCCTCCTGACCGGAGCTCTTGTGCACCTGCTCGTCGAAGGTGACCCGCAGCTTGAGGTTCTGGGAGGTCTTCCGGCGGGACGACGGGGACTTCAGGGCGCTCTTGGGGCTCGTGGCGGCGGCTTTCTGGGCTGCGTCGTGGAGCTCGTCCGGCGCTTTGCCGTCGGCCGCCTCCGGGTCGCTGGAGGTGGGGGAGGGGTTGCGACCCACGCTGTCCGCCGACTTCGAGCCGCTCAGAGAAAACGCCAACTTCCTCTCGGCTGTGGAAGAGGAGGCGGAGGAGGAGGGGAGGGTCTTCCTCATCAGGTTGACGTGGTTTGACGCCGGCTCCTCCTCTGTGATTGGCAGGTGGGACGGCCTATCGGGGCGCAGCGTGCCGGAGGCCGGTGCTCCCGGAGTTTTACCTTCCTCCGGAGGATAACCGTCCGAGTCCGATTCGCTGAGCGAGCGCTGCATGATCTGTTTGAGTCTCGCCAGTTTGAGCTCCCTCCGCTCCACCAGCCCCGTCCTGCGGGCCCCCGAGACACCGGAGACACCCGAGGGCCCCGAGACACCCGAGGGCCCCGAGACACCCGAGGGCACCCCTCCCTGACGGACCAACCAGCCGTCGCCTGGAGTCCCCTCCGCCGTCAACATCATCTCTGGCCACGCCTCCCCCGAGGGCTGATGGGAGCTGGAGTCCAGACAGACAGACAGAGACGAGCCTTTATGTACTAATACTACCATTTATAGTAGAACAGGGTATTAGAGGGAGGACTGACGTTTTTGATTTGGTGAAAGTACATTTAAACTGCTCTGAAAGAGCCTTGAATACAGTTAAAAGTATTAAATCAAGTCATTAAAGAGAGAATGTTAAACATTTAAAGCTGCTGTAGTACTAGTAGCAGAAGTAGTTAACCTTCTGAACCCCCCAAAAAAAGCTACACAGCCGATCTCATTATCGTCAGATTATCATCTTTCCGACGGTCCTTGAACACATCGTGTGTGTGTGACAAAAAAGAAACCTGAACTGAACTTAAAATTGTGATATTTCATAAAAGCTCAGTGAAACTATGACGTCATGACTGATGAACAGTCATGTGACCACGTGTGTGTGTGTGTGTGTGTGTGTGTGTGTGTGTGTGTGTGT